>NC_053420.1:1960000-2055000 GCF_016859285.1 Xiphias gladius | reverse complement strand
GACGGACAGAGGGGGGCTAAGAACGGGATGAATATGCGCTGCGCCAAAAATCCACAAAAAAAAAAAAAAACATGATGTAAAAGTGAGAAAGACCGTTAAGTGTGTGTGTTCTGGATTTTTGTAAGAACCAACTGTCCTCACAAGGAGGGCAAGATGGAAAACAATCTGTCCCCAAGTTTAGGGCCAGATTAGATTCAGGATTTGGTTTAGATTTATGGAAAACAGCGTTCAAACCCGCAGAGCGTTATTTTGAAGGAACAGTTTATTCTCCTTCCTGGAGCCGAGAAGACCGAAGCCACTTTCGTATCGGTGCCGCGAGTATGAAGCGACTCGGCAGAGCAAACAAACTCAGCCTACCATCCCCCCTAAAGCCGAGTAACGACGGCGTCACATCGTTGAAATGACACGTCGTCGTCGTTACAGGGTTTGTGTGTTCACACTGCTGCATTACTGCCTTCCCTTAAGAGACGGGTACGAATGCTTCCTCCGCCACTGGCTCACACAGGTCACACTGTAGGTATGTGAGGCTTCGGAGGAACACGGCGGGATGACCGAGGGAAAACTGTGTGCTATGGGGTTAAAGAGAGTTTGTAGGAAAGAGAGGTCCTCACATGTACAGCAATTCAAATGTGTGTGTGTGCGCAGGGGGGGTCTTTGTGTGATATGCAGTAGAGTAGCATCCTACTTTGCTACCTGGCAGATCAGGTTAAACCTGCTTCCACTGGCCTCTCTCTCTCTCTCTCTCTCTCTCACACACACACACACACACACACACACACACACACAATGCCCCTGCCTCTCTCTCTCTCTGCCTCCAGCTCATTCTCCGTGGCTCTATTCTGCTGCTAAATGGGCTCATTGTGTTCATGATCTTGTAGAGAAAACAAGCATTTGGGGTGAGTGTGTGTGTGTGTGTGTGTGTGTTGTGGTTGAGGCGGAGGAATGTAGGATCTGTGCACACCTTAGCACAACAACAAACGCACGCAGACGTCACCACGAAGCGAACGGGGTCGGTTACATAATGAACATCAAGGCAGTGACCCGCTGCAGTGCGAACACCAGACGACCAGCTGCGCCGTGAAGGGCCGCGTTTCATACAGGAAACACTGATCTCTGTCCTTTGCCGACTGGAAACAGGAAGCAATTGTGGACTGCGAAGGCAGCGGGGAGATTTTAAAATCTCGTTGTCGGAAACGAACGGAAGCGTTTCGGGCCGAGGGTCATAGATTTTATAACAAAACCGCCCTTTCAAAGAAACTTGGAAATGAGATGCTAACAGCGCCATCAGTAAAGATGGCAACACGGAGGAGGAGAAGAAACAAAAGCAGCCACAAGAGTAAATCTGGGCAGGTATTTATCAAGTGGGTCGGAGTAGAAACTCAGCCTTAAGTCCCAAAACGCTCAGCGACACATTTCTCTTCCTACTTTTAGCAAGGAACAGATGCACCGGCCGTCTCCTCATCTCTGTTTTTTCTCTACACTCCGTCTCCTTTTTTCCTGTTTGTCCCTGTAGTTTCGTGCGGCAGATTTCGTAAAGGTTCTGTCAGAACCGACAGTTTCAGCTGCAATAAATCGCGATGATGGATGTGGCACCATTAGGCCGTAAAGCCACGCAGTCAAAGTGTCCTTCCGGCCTTTACTTAAAGTCTACAATGTGAGTGGCATATTGGTGAATATCATTTTATTAGATTTATTAGATTTTATTATATCAATATATTAGATCTTAAATAACAGACGATACAGATCTAACTTCCTGTTGTTGACCAACAAGTGAGCAGTCTCAGAGCCCATTATTCATTCAGGGAAGTTATATGAGGAAATATGCTTTCTGACAACGGCCCGGCTGTGTTGCAGCACGGGCAGGGTTCACACACACACACACACACACACACACACACACACACACACACACACACACACACACACACACACACACACACACACACACACACACACACACACACACACACACACACACACACTTTCACTTGAGAACAGCCATTTAACCCACAGTGTTCATTCATACTCAAATCAGTGAGATTCCTGTGTTTCTTTATTCCAAAACAGGATGCAAATACATTCACAGCTTCAAAAACTGGGCAAATGGTGCAGTTTTTGCAGCTTTGGGACTTTGTTTCCTAATGTTACGCCGTTGATGGCTCTGACATGAGGGCTGAGGGTGTAAGTTTCATAAGTTGCGGAGGCAGAAGCTCTAAGGTAGTACGCCTGTCAGTTTAACGTTCCTTCGAGATGATGGCGATTGGCTCTCGCCTGGCTGTTGCCTGCGCTGCGTCAGACCACATTTGCGTGGACCTGACCGAGCCATGCTAGCAGCTCCGTGAGGCTTGTGCTTTGGCACGACAGTGTTTCGAGCTAAATTCTGGTGTATGCTTTGTTGTAGTTTTGCGGATATTTGGTCAGAAAACAAAGCACTGAAAACAAATCGAAACTGACTGCATGATGGTGCTAGATGAAAAATCTGAGGATCGGCAAAATGACTAGAATTCACGGTCTGGGAACCGTAAAAAGTCCGTACCACATTTGGTGCCAATCCAGGGGGAAACTGCCAGTCTAGCTCTGCCCAAGGTAAGGAAATCCACCCACCAACACCTGTAGACAACTGGCTCTTTTCTCTCATCTTTTTGTCAATGTCATCACATAATCACTTATTATTATACTTCAGTTTTCATCCTTCGGATGGTCCCAGTCTTTATGCTAAGCTAAGCTAACCAGCTGCTGGCTGTAGCGTCACATTCATTGTACAGACACGTGAGTGGAAGGAAGGTGTACTCTGTACAAGGAGAGTCGTACCTCACCTCTAACCCTGGCTGGAAGGAAAGTGAAGCCTTTTTCCCCAAACGCTCAACTATTTGTGTAACTACAAACTCTGGGTCCTGTAGTGACAGAACAAGATCTTAAACTCAGCTGTAATTTCTTTTAGCTTGGAGTGAATTTCTTCTGCCGGAGCACAGACAGACCTTCGCAGCCACTCTCCACCCACGGCTCTGAAACTCTGACAGAAGGACATTGATGAAGCGGTGCTGGTTAGCAGCTAGAGGCTGAAGCTCATACCGCGGAATGTGAGACTCAACTATTGTCAAAAGACAGTTTGTTCTCTCTGACAAAAGAAAGGGCCAAAATAAAAGGTTGAAATTAAAATAAACCTCACAAAGGTTCCCTTATTGGGACATCCAGACTCAGAAGTGGAGATCTGAGTCTTGAATAAAACCTACAGTGACACAAGAGGCTGACACAGCAGAATCTGCTCCTTACTGAATTCAAGAGCATCACACGGTGGGTTTCTGGTCAATGTCACGTTTTTATGGGTAGTGCAGACGCATTCACGAGAGGGATTTAACATGAACAGCAGTAACTGTGACGTCAACCCAATGAATGAGTCAAACCCAAATACTATAGCACCTTGTTTTGACCCGGACTATTTATTCAGAACCTCCTCTGGTCCACTCACTGCGGGATTTAGAACATCACGGAGCAGTGCTACGTATCATTGCCCAAAGTTTCATACATATGTTAAATCGACGCAGGGGGTAACGTTGGTGTGTTTAAAGTAGCTGAAATGTGAAGGGATCACCAAAGTTAGTACAGGGAATCGTGAGGGAAACGTGAATGTCTGAACCACATTTCGTGGCAATTTGTCCAACGGCTTCCAAGGGATTTCACTGAAAAGAAAAATATCAGCCTGCTGGTGGCGCTACAGGGAAAGTCAGAGGATCACCGAAGTCATCCTCTGGAGGAACGGATGGCTGTACAAAATTTCACCGCAATCCGTCCAGTAGTCGTTGAGATATTTCAGTCTGGACCGAAGTGGTGGACTGGCCAGCAGGACGACCGACACTGCCGTTCCTAGGGACGCGCCATCAGTTCTTAGCCCGGACGCTAGCTTTAGTTTCCAGCGTGACATTCAGGCACAACACCCTCGCATCCACACCCCGACTTGCCGCCTCGCTACATAAAAAGGAACTCAATTCTACTCTGACACTGGACGTAAAATGTCCGCTCCAGAATCGCTCAACGTGAACGCAAGCGACCGCGGGAAATGATGAGAGGCAGCAAGAAAGCCAAATCTAAACACACTAATCAAACCAAACCATGACAATGCATCAAAAGATAGGACAGGGACGGAGACGAGAAAGTGACAAGAGACTTGGTCAACGTTAGAGCAGAGAGACAGAGGCCTCCTAGACTCTGAATCCCTTTCCACAGGTGACTTTTTGAATGACAGTCACAGACTCATGGAGTTTGTGCTGGTGAACGTTGACCTGGACACCGGGACAGATACAGTTTCTGAAAGAAGAATACACAGATGACAAGACAAACAAATGAATGGATGGAAACCGAGCTAAAGAGCCCACTCCCTGTTTTAGTGTGGACAAGAATAATAGAGGCAGATAAGAAAGAGAGAAAGAAAGAAACATAGATGTGAAAAGAGCAAAAGCATGAAAGACAGAAGAAGACATTAAAATGAACAGGGAGAGGTATTAACACCGCACAGCTTATTTCCACTAGCGGAACCGAAAACATGAGACTTGGAGACTGTGGAAAATGTATGATGCTCTGACTGAGTCATGAGCCGCCTTCCGAATAGACTGAGTGCTAAAAAGTGTCCCTGTGGTGTGAATATGATTAGAATATGAAACCAGTTATTACACTGTAAGCAAACACTGCCAGCCTGACGGCTGTCATGTCAAATCACATTTTGAATAAGTCATATAATATTGTATAATGTCATTTGGCAGGTGGCTGTTTCGGTGCAGCCTACTTTAATTGTTTCTTACACGCGGACGTCACTGTTGGAAAATATTCGACTGTTGGGGGACGCTGGTCTGTTGCTGGTCTTTGGACTGACCACAGCTGTGTGGAAAACATTGTTTTCATATTTATATATATTTATTTTAAAATCACAAAATCCATTTTCTCACTTACCTACCCCTCCCGTGCGGTCGCGTATTTTTTTTTTTTTGAAGGTGAGTGGAAGTTTATGTTGCTCAAAACAAATAAAAAAAAAAAAGACATTTATATTTATTTTACAGGGTAAGTCTACAGCCGTGCTATCGGCTCTGTGAGGCTGCAGTTAGCCGAAGTTGCTAGCATGGCTACAAAATCCACAGCAACGTGAATAGTCAACAGGCCTCACTGTGAACACTTCCCAACACAACGCCGTGCTCCAGACACTAGCTAACCGTTCTGCGGCACCATCTGGCAAGAAGTCAACAGAATTTCACAGAGTTGAAGAAGATCCGGTTTTAGGTTTATGACGACGTCAGGCTGCAGCATCAACGGGAATGAACAAGTCAATATGAATAAATATGAAACCTGCAAAACCTTTCAACTGATGAGAACCTACACGACAAAATCAGTCGCTAGCTGATCATTTGCCCAAACGGAGCGTAGCCCTCGCGCACAGCACTGAAGGCAAACCTCCATTAGCGGATTGGCTTCAGCTGCTTCATTCATGCTCATTCACAGCTGTGGTGCTACCAGCTGACCGGTAACATCCAGTCGCATTCATACAGGTGAACATTGTGGCCTGTGTTACCTGACACCTGACCAGAGCTTTTGGCTGCTGCAGCTCCCTCCACTGCCCCGACCTCCTCTGAGGTGTTGAGCTTTTGTTACTACTGACCGTACTCAGCTCTTAATATTCATGTACTGTGCGTTTGTGTTTGTTACGGTTGTCTCGATGACGCTGTCACACCGGCTGAACAGACATCCGGCTCTTTGTCTCAACCAGAAATGAGGAAAGTTCGAGGCTTCTCCTTCTTGTAGGACAGGAACGCTGGTGTTTCGCCACCTGCGCCGTGCAGTGATTTGTGTGAACTTTACATTGGGTGGAAGAAAACCCGCACGGAGCTGCTGACCTTAAACGCACGACGTGTGATATCGTGACGTTAAAAAAAAAAAATCAAGAGAATAAATACCAAGGTTGCAATGACATGGAAGGGAGACTTGGAACGTTTCAAAATACTGTGGGTGGAGTTGGCAGGTGAGCAGCTGAGGAGGTGAAGCCCTGCAGGGAGGGCATGGACACACAGAGGACGCACCTGCTGCCGGGGGGGGGGGGTTAGGAGGGACGAGCATTTTCCTTAAAAACATGTCAGCGATGAAGAGTTCACGACAGGACTACAGTCGTGCCAGTGCCAGCAGGCTAACGCAGGCGGGAGAGGTACTACTTAATATACAGCGAGATGGTTTAGTCCAGTGGTTCCCAACCTGGGGGTCTGCCCCCCCCCCCAAAAAAAAGGGTCACCAGATATATCTGATGGGTCGTGAGATGATTAAAGGAGGAGGAAAGATGAAAAAGTTCTGAATACATACATTTTTTGGGCTTGTTTCCGTTTTCTCTCTGTTTTGTGAAAGATTTGGATCGTTTTACCTCTTTGGAATTATTTAAATGATTCCATGTAAATGTTCACAGGGGAAATCAGTCTTTGTTGAAACCTGAAGGGGTCACATGACAAAATGGGGTTTAATCTTTAACAATGCTCTGTATTTCATAAGATTAGAATATGTGAAGTCTTAATCTGAAAGGTAACTAGTGACCATACTGCTCTAAATGTAGTGACGTAAAAAGTACGGTATTTATCTTTAAATTGTAGTAGAGTGAAGTATAAAGCAACGTAAAAAGGAAATACTCAAGTAAAGTACAAGTTCCTCATTTCTACATTTTTAGCTAAGAGAATATAAAAATGACACACAAATGGCCACGTAAACGTTCAGTTCAAATGAGTGAAGAAAGAGAAGAGAAGCACAGAGACAGAAACATGTTATGTCACCGGCAGGATTCTTGTTCCAGCAGGTTCACTACAAGTCAGCGTCTTCTCACATTATCCACTGGAGAGGACCAACGGTTTTCCACTTTCCCAGAGCGTGATTCCTTTATGCCTGAGGTACGTGTGTGTTCATGTGCGTGTGCGTGTGTGTGTGTGTGAAGCTTCTGTCTTAACAATGTGTCCCCTCGAGCAGAAACACAAATTTAAACACCGAATGCAAAATCTGCAGCTGAACGTAATAATAAACAGATGAAACTTCAGAAGTGACTGATGTCTTTAAATTTCCATCATCATGTAGCTGATGATTTTATTTCTTATTGAAGCACTGACATTTTTTTTTGTGATTAATATTTTGTTGAATGTTTTTTGGTACAACAGCCACAACAGTGACTAATTAAAGAGTTCATACATTCTGGAAAAAAAAGAAAACAAACAAAAATGAAGAAATAAAAGGCACAGATTTTTTTGAGAAGGAAAAGTTGTTTGTCTTTCACACAGCTACAGCATCCGAGCTGCTTGCAGACTTTTTCCAGATGATTAAAGCAAATCAGATCTACCTTTCATTCAGCCTCATTCTAGTTAAGACCATTTTATGTGGGATCATGTTGTGTACTCGGTACATTATGCTCATTACGCCGCGATACGTGGACAGGACGGTTTTACGGACTCACTGGAATCATCCGGAGACAGAAACGACCCTAAAAGCTGAACACCCCGCTCTCTGACCCGCTGCACTGCACCGGGTTACAACTTCTGTGTGACCCAGATGTCAGAAACTGACTCTGTCACCTGGGATCCTCCGTAATGAAACCTGGTTGCTGACCCAGTTCAGGTTCTGACACATATAGGGATCAAACGTCTCCTACTGGGACAAACGCTTTTAGTCTCTGAATGCAAAGTGAGGGATTGTTTCTACCGAGCCCACGCGGGCGGTGTGGTTTTACATCTGTCGGTCCAGCACTGAAGTATCTCAGCAACCTCTGGACGGACTGACACGAAGTTCTTTACTGACACCTGTGGTCCACAGACGCTTCTGGCTTTGAGTGAAATGTCTTAAAAGGGAACTTTGTGTTGGGGAGTACGACTGCAAGCGTGAAAAAAGTAGCAGAAGTCCTCTAGTGTCTCCAGAGGGGGCCGCGTGAAGTCCGATTCTGCAGCCCGCTTCTCATCTCCGCTGCAGGCGCAAGGTTTTGACAAGGAAGGAGAATGCAAAGACAAGACAGACAAAAGACAATGTCCCTGATTCTGCAGCATCATCTTCTTTTAAACTGTCCCTCGTGAGTCTGACAGCGTTGTAGGGGTGTGATGCTAAATCACTGGATGAATTGTTGTGAAATTTACTACAGATTTCCAAGGTCCCGAGAGGAAAGATTAAAATGAGTCTGACTCCTTTACTCTTATCTAGCACCATCGCTAGGTCCAAATTTGAACTCGTCCAATGGATGGTTTTTGAGCTACACCTGACCTGGCCTGCACCTAATACCTGCAAAACTAATAACATTCCCATCAGCCTCAGCTGTACGACGTGTTTGGCGCGCTAACACGTTCAGCCAAGATTTGTCTGAGTGCAGCCGCACAGCCGCTAAAACGTCTGTAGACTCCGGTTAAACTGCTGCAAACCAGAGAGCAGAAGCTTCACTGCCGCAGATGATTCTCGAAATGTTTGCGATTAATTCTGTGGGTTGAGTCCGAAGGTGTCGACTTTTCATGTGAGGAACATGCAGAACTGTTTAGCAACACCGAAAACCCCTGCATGCATTCAGACAGCGTCCAGGTTCCTCTTTGCTGTATAAACAGTGTATTGTACGCGAGACGGTTGTTTCATGCATAGCGATGCCTGTGTGTGTCTCCGTAATAAAACCTGAGATGCCCGAGGTCATTCAGATACTGAAACTGCACCTGCAACTTTGTCTCCGTGTCTCAATGTGACTGAGGTGACTTTAGTTTCAGACTGAACCGGGATTTTTACACTGATTAGCAACATAGGGTCGTAGCATTGCGTATAAAGTAAACTGACATTACCGACACTAATGTCAGTTTATGTCATTACTGACAGTAAGGTCAGTGTCTGTGTGTGTCAGTGTCTGTGTGTGTGTGTGTGTGTGTGTGTATCTACCTTGGCTTGTGAGGCATGTCTGTGTGCTCACACACGTTTGCAGGAGCCTTTGTGGGTGTTAAACCTGATCTATGCAGAGGCAGGAAGAACTGGGAAGGTTATCAGATCAAAACTCATGTTCCACATTTAATGTCACACACACACACACACACACACACACACACACAGAACGGGAGAACAAGGCTGGGAACAGCACTGTCACTTTGGATAAACTGGTTTCCTTATGAATGGCTTCAATAGTTTGTTAACCCACAGCACTTCATGCACAGAGCAGAATAGAACAGACAAAATAAAATGGTCATCAAATCCATTAGGCCGAGTAAAAAGGCCTTGAATGAGGCCTGTAGTCCATCGCACTCTAAGTCTGAAACTAAACACAACTCAGTCAGATGCTGAATTCACTGCTGCTGTGCGAGATGTGAGGACATCACAACAACACCAGCCTGTCTGATGCAAATTCGGTGACATTTTACACGTTACGCTGCGGTTTTTGCCTCTTTGTGTCCCGTTGCTGGGACACTGTGTTACCGCAGCCGTCCCAGCCATCTGAGAATGTGACAATGTGATTCTCTCTGTGTGGGAATCCACATAAAAGTATTTGGAGTTTTTTGTGTTAGTCACAGTCAATGAACAAAGCCCAGATCGTGTGAAATACGGTCCGGGAGGTCCAGTCTGAGTACTGGATCTGTGGATCCGAAGGCCTCTCAGGCACCAAAACACTGTACAGCGGTTTGGAACAGTCTCAGACAGGCGTTTACAACTCTGGAAAGTCATCACAGCTGCACTTATTTTAGCTGTTGTAAGGGTGATGTGGAAATATTCACGTTAGAGTCTTCCGCCAGGAAGGTGCGTCTTTGATTGGCCGACCCGGCACTTCGTCCGGTCTGGCGGCAAAAGGTCGAGCCAGGCTGGGCTTTTGGTTGGCACCCCTACCGCATCGCCATGACAACCCCCGTTGAAATGAAGCAGGAGGCTGCGTATCTTCACGCCAGGCTGCTGCAGGTCTGCGCGCGACCCTAGTCTGGTCAAAATCCACGTGACCCTCTGTGTTTTACGAGGAACATAAAAAATGCTCGCACACCGTTTGATGGGAAGTGAGGCGGACACCTTCTTCTCCAGTTTCTTTACAAATCTCCAGTAAAGAAAAGTGACCTGCTAAGACTCAGAATGTTAAGTTTCTCACTCTGGCTGACGTACGAGAAGGTGATGGCGTTGCATTCAGACTTTATTTACAGTCACGAACGAGCTCAGCGGCTGCAGCTTATTGAGCCAGGAAGGCGAGGAGAGGAGAAGAAGAGTGTGAGACCTCTTCCTATCTGCTTGTTTGTGTTGGTCCATCATTGTTCACTCTGTTTCAATAGAAGCTTTTAGTTTGCTCTCATGCCTGGATTTTGGTTGTCACGAGTTCCAGAAACTCCATCTAAGCGTGACGTCTGCGCCTCTGGCTTTAATTTGCTTTCTGTGGTGGTCATATTGTTTTTTTTTTGAGTTTCAGAGGTTTGAAGCGTGAAGACAGAAAACCGATAAAGAGGACGAGTAAGGAGAGAGGACGAGAGGGGGGGGTGTGAAGACAAGCGAGCACTGAGGAGCAGGAGTAACGTCGACTCGTGGATCAGTGAAGATGAGAAGACAGACGCTCCTCCCTGACATCACGACTAAGACCCAGCGCTTCCTCTTCCAGCCCGAACCCGAACGTCTGGACGCTGCTGTTGGCGAGAGAGGACAGAGAGCAGCCTGTCACATCATGAGACACAGATGAAGCTCAGAGGCTTTTTCCAGTGACTGTGAAAATCACTGAGGCAGAGACCGATTCCAAATGGAAGAAGCCAGAGCCAAAGACTTTCTCGTCTCCCTGCGTCATTTTCACGTGTTCGGCTCCAGACTTTGGGAAATGTTTCCATGGGCCACAAAGGACAGACTGTTACATTTATTCAGCACTAGAAGAGACTAGAACTTGGAGAGAGCCACAGGCAGGTCTAATTACTCTTGCTTAGTTACAACAAATACAGCAGCAAATCAATGAGTACGTGAATTAAAGGACAGTCAGGCCAGGTGATGTGTAAAGCCGTGTTCCAGTGGACTCACCCCCTCTGAGGTGGTTGTGTTTTACTGTTTCACAGAACTGAATCAAAGGGGTTTTAGTGTGGCTTCATACACCCTTTGATGTCACAGTGAAAACACATCTCGGCACAGGGATGTAAATTCATTACAAATATAACACACATTAAGTAGTCGCCTCCTTTAACGGGACATCACCGGTGCAGCAATTAGCTAAATGGAGATCAGCTGTGTGCGACACTAAAGGGTCTTTTTCTGTCGATCGGTGTCGAAAAAGCCCCTTTAAACCTACTTGTATTCGGTGTTGAAGGAACTTCCACCGTAGCGGAAACACACCCAGCCACTGGTTTCTTCTGAGTAACCCCACTAACGTTTCTGTTTCTGTGCTTCCTCAACTATTTAAGGGCTTTTCCAGCTTTTAAATTGTGAGCAGAAGCAGAAGCTGCCTCAGATCAGCAGGCTGGCGTACGCCATGTTAAAAAGGAGTGTGGCGCCATCTGCAGGCCACGTGCAGAGCCTGAGCGCAGAATTTTATATAATACAATGGTTCATGCACAGCATGATCACACAAGTTTGTCTCCCTCGGTCGATGTGAGAGAGAATTTGACTGACAGGAGAAAGAGCGTTAAGCGAGTGAGATATAAAAACCCAGTGGAGACTCTGGAGACGGTTCACACTCTAAAAAAAAATATGCTCCAAAGCTACACTCAGGCTGGATTTATGTCTCTAGGGGAGGTGGGGTGATTTTAGTATTAGCTTGCATGACTCAAATCCTGTCTGGAACCACATCCTTGTGATTTAAAGTGAATCTGTGACGCACCGCTATCCTCCATTGCGCCCAGTTTTTTTAGCCCGTATTTGTTCACATTTTGGCAAATTGTCTCTATTAAAAGGTGCGGTGAATTAACTATTAGCAGCTCGTGTTTGCAGCGTGGATGTGCAGACAACTATGGCTGGATCACTGTGGTACTGAGGTAAACTTAAAAACCTGATGATTCTCAGGCAAGTTCTGAAGCATCTTTTGTCTCTGGTTTCTAAGCGGATTTCTGGAGCTTTGTTCTGGGGGGACATCAGAGATCATGATGTCCTCAGGAAGTGGAAGTCGCACTGACTGATTTAAACGTGTTTCCTGTCTGCCTGTCAACTGTCAGCTGTCTTTGATCGAAGTACCAGTCGATCTCTGAAGAACGCTGGTGGTCATTTAAGAACATTCACTGCTGTTCTGAAGGAACAGTATACCTAGAACCTCTGAAGGTTCTGAACCCGGCTCTGTTCGCTGATCAGGAAATGACGTCTGTCCTTCCACTTTTGGTAAAACACAAGAGAAAAATCTAAGTTGTCCTGAAATTTGACTTCTCTACTCTTTTTAAGAAAGTATAAACCATAATGATGCTGGAGCTGTAGCGTAGCATCGCTCATTTTGCTGAAGGAGAGTAAAACTGGTTTTGGAAATATTTGTGGAAACAATAAAAGTGTTTCCATCCACTTTTGTTTTTCGTTTTTATTAATGACACCAACAAAAACGTCATATATCCATCATGTTCTCCTTTTAATGGCCTCGCCTCGTCCTCTTCTTCTGTGTTGGTGGTTTAATGGCAGCGACTGGAGAATCGGCTCCACCAGCTGTTTATCTCCAAGAACCAACTCCTGATATTCACATATCAGCAGTGACTGACTTCTGGAAATCTGGAGGAAATTTGGAGGGAAACTCTGTATCTAAGCTCCGAGCTTTTGACTGGGCTGGCGACGGTTAGCTGCCGTTTGAGGGTGTTGTCTACTGACCTGGAGCACGTCACTGACCTGGGCGGCCTCCGAATGTTGACTCTAGACTGTATCGTTAGCGATTTAAGACATCCGCCCACTTTTAACGTCAAACATCTGGGAGGACTCATGATGCGATCAACTTTGTATTTCACCTGGACGGTGGAAGTTGGGTCACAAAAGGCGGAACATGAACAAAACAAGGCTCAGTAGCTTTGCACATCCAGAGAACATTTTATTAATCCACTTCTTAAAAACAAACAAAAAAAAAAAACGCATGGTTTTTAACACAGTGACGACGTCCCAGTCTTCGAGGGCTCGGCCTCCTGGTCGGGTCTGAGAGCATCATGAGAGCCAAACGGAGAAACACACAGACTGTTGATGTTCAGGAGCAGAGCTGTTGAACTACAGACCTCTGACAAAGAGAGAAGGTCCATTAACTCACGAAATCTTGCATCTGTTTCCTGGAACCATTATTTTCACGTCACCTAACTTCACCTGGAGTGAAACTTTATTCAACGCACAGTGAAGGAGCAGTGACAGAAGTCTCAGCTAACACCTCTGCAGGAGGAAAGTGTAAACACACAGGAGTATAGAAAATACTTTATAAATACAGCGTGGCATTCATGGAAAAAAATGAGAAAAATATAAATACAGAGTATTTTGTTCCCTCAGTTTTGCTCTCAAAACCGACAGGACGACTATGGAGGAGGATGATGCACAGTATTCTCCAGCTTTTGGACTGGTTGGTTTGCTGCCTGATGGGCCTACAAGCACGGGTACGTGTGTAAAAATCGGGTCGAAAAAAAAACATAATCCCTGACTGTCTATCCTGTTTATACTGCTCCTCCTGAAACAGACTTTTGGTTGGACAAATTGTTCAGGAGAGGAGGAAGGAAAGAGGAGGATGAGGAAGCTACAGCTACAGACCTCATGTCAAACTTGAAATCCCACCTTACATGACACGAGCGGAGGGGAGAGAAGAGTAGAGAGAGATGGGAGGGAAAATGTCACGATCATAGGTCGGAGAAAGGAGTAACCAGACATCATAGAGGGCAGAAAGACGCGGGAAGGGGGTCAACAAGTGAAGCAGGTGAGACAAGAGGACACCAGAGGAGGACTTTGGATCAGAGGAAACTGGAGTCTGTCTGTTCGTCTCACAGTCCGGTGTCATTGTACGTGGGTGTGACCACCTTCAGGATGCTCTGTGCGTTCTCCTCCACCAGAGGACGCCACTTCACCTCCCCTGTCAGCAGCAGGTCCTCCCCGTCCAGGGCATCAATGTACTGCATCTGCACACAGCAGCAGGGGTGGAGGAAGCACAGAGATCCTTTACTTAGTACTGCAATACAAGTAAAAGTCCCGCAAGTACAGAAGTACTATCAGCAAAATGTAGTTAAAGTACTGACTCTGCAGTGAAATGTCTCCTGTGGCTGATGTTTGACTCTGACATTATTCAATTTTTTACACTGATGCATCAAATCTTCAGCAGCATTTTACTGTTGGAGCTGCTCTCAAATACTTTATACACAGTTACATAGTTAAGTCCAGTGGTTCCCAACCAAGGGGTCTGGCCCCTCCAAAAGGCCACCAGATAAATCCGAGGGGTCGTCAGATGATCCATGGGACAAAAGAAGAAAAGAACAAAGTTCTAATACACAAACATGTTGGTTTTTTTATCTCATTTTTGCTTTCTTTGTAAAATACTGTGTTTCTGCTAATTAGACATTTTGGAGTTCAAGTTATTTTTGCCTTTAGTTACCTGCAAATGTTGAAAGGTAAAACTAATAAGATTCAATTAATGGATTAGAAAGAATTCACGTTTGATTGGTGAATTAATCAGTGGATTTGAATTGGATGAAACGCTACTGGACTCCATCCCCATCACCACACACCGAAAGCACTGTGATTAATACGGTCATATTCCTAATCCTCATCCACCGAGGCTCCAACATCAGACAAGAAATATAGAGACAAAACAAGAGGACAACAAAAACTTAAATATTCTAAATAAACTAGATGACACAAATAAAATGCCGAAGGTTAGGTTCATGCGTAAATGTAGTTCTGCTAAACTTAACTCATCAAGTTGCCTTGTGGTTTTGTTCAGCTGTGTGTGTGTGTGTGTGTGCGCTCGCGTTTGAACACGCGTAACGTCGTCATCAACAGCAGGTTTATTTTCTGACGCAAGACTCCAAACTGTCACAGCTTTAGGAGCCACGAGTTCACACACTCACACACACACACACACACACACACACACACACACAGGCAGTGGGGGAGACTTTGTTTGCTGATTGAGTTAGACACTGCTTCCATGACCTTTGACACACCTGCATCTTTGTGTGTGTGTGTGTGTGTGTGTGTCTTGTTTGTCTGATGGCAGTGGCTTGTTCACTCCACATGCTGATTCTGAGCTCAGTAGGTGGACGTGTCTGCCTGACGAGTGAGACAAAACATATAAAAAGCAAAGAACGCGGCGAAGCAAAAAGAGAGGAAGTCTGACGTAAACAGTGAGACAGAATCATTAAAAGAAAGCTGCAGAGAGGGGATGAAAGAAAGTCAAGGTAAAAGGAGAGAGGAGGTCCCGGACCATATGGTCCCGGCAGCAGATGGAAGCCTGCAGGTGTTTCTGAAACCAGCGGAGTGTTTTCAATCACACGGAGGGAAAGAAAATACACAGAGAGGAGAGACAGGAAGAGGTGAGCAGGTTAGCGGGTAAGGAAAAGTGCTCAGTTGGGGTGGGCGAGGCGGAAGTGGGTGAAACAGAGGGTGCTGGGTCGTAGCACCGGGCAGATTCTCCCGATACTGACATCATGTTTAAATGTTTACGATCAAAAGTCCTGCCCTCAAATTCCTACGTGAGTACAGAAGTATTATGGGCTTCACGCATCAGCCGATGCGACGAAGTCCTCGTTCTGCAGTAAATATATATAAATACTGTTGATGACATCTGATTCTCTCTGACATCATTAGATTATTAATACTGAAGCATCGTAAACAGCATTTACTGTCGTAACAGCTCCAGCTGGTTTCAACCACTTTATATACAGTTAAATAGTTTTGTGTAGTTCTACTGATGTTCCACGGTACCGCTACTAAACCTGGATACAGAAGTCAGATTTTTCTGCTTGCTCTTTGCACTGTTGAATTACTGGCTTATTTTCTCCTGCAGATTTCATCGTATGAATGTGCAAATAAACCACACTTTAAACTGTTGCGTTCATCTTCCAGAGACATGAGGGAGGCAGGAGGAGGAGGAGGAGGAGGAGGCGGAGGAGCTGTGATGTGGCAAAAGCATTGTGAAACAGCAGGAAGGTGAATTTTTGCCATGATTTGTTAAAGGTCTAAATAAAGTTTCTAAAGAAAAACAGCTCACATGTATTTGGAGAGGACGCAGTAGCATTTCCCACAGATGAATCAAGAATACAAATACAGTAAGAAGCGAGCGTGCGGAGGCTGAACATGTAAACACACCTGTTTGCGTACGTATTCCACCATGAGTTCCAGCTGTTTGGGATCTTCACACTGACGATTGAACAGGTTTCTCCACAGAGCTGCAGCCAGCACACAGTCATCAGACAGGATTCCCTGCAGACGCACACATTCATTGCATTATTACAATGCAGACACGTCCTTCGTTCTGTGGGAAGAGGATCGGCTGCGTCGAGTCCGACTGTGCTCCGGCTGCCTCACGGCTCCGTCCCAGTTTCGTCGTCTCCAGGAAACATTTCAGGAGCAAACCGCCTCCTCTTCAGCAGACATGTGACTTCTATAGCTTAGTCGATTTGCCAACATTTTCCATGGCTTACAAGCATAAACACAGATATGCAGCTCATTTCCATGTGGTAACAGATGCTTTGTGGCTTAATTTGACTTTACTTTAATTACTGTACTGTACCACACAATGTCTTTTATCTGAATGTCCTCAGTAGTGCATACAGAGTAGCTTATGTCCACATTATGGCCGGTAACATTTATAAATGCATATTTTTCCAGTTTAGGGTCTGGGGCAGTCAATCATGTCAGAAACTGATGCCTGTGTGTGTGTCTGTGTGAGAGAGAAAAACAAAGTATCTCACCTCATCATATCCAAATATTGCAGCATAGAAAGTCTCTGTCATCACTTTCATTGCTTCCTTTCTATGGATGGCCTCAATCTAGATCACAGAGAGAGAGAGATTGAGAGATTGAGAGATTGTCAATCAACATTGCAGCGAATGAGAATCAACACCATGTTCTTGTTTGGCTCATGATCCCAACCTATTTTTGAGCCACTGTAGTTTTGGCTGATACGACAACTGGACAAATAGCCCACATTTAAATTCTGCTTTTATCAGTGCAAGTTCATCACAACAGGACCAGGAGTCTACAGCTACACTAGCAGGTCTGTGAGAATGTACTTAGACACAGCATTGAGGAATTTAGTTGTAAACCAAAGTGTAGGACAAACTGAAATTATGACCTGATGATGGCGCTAGATGGAAAAGTTATGGGAAAAACAAAGCTCTCACAATTCCTCCTTAGGTGGACGTGAATGTGCGTCTCAAAATTCATAGCAATCTATTCAGTAGTTGCCAAGACATTATCATCAAAACCAAAAATGTTGACGTAATGGTGGCGAGAGAGCAAAAGTCAGGGGATCATCAAAGTCATCAGGATTCATCAGCGGGGGACCGTGAATATACGTCTAGAATGTCATGTCAATCCGTCTCATAGTGGTTGAGATATTTCAGTCTGGACAAAAGTGGTGGACCAACCGCCGCTGCTAGCATGGCTACAGTGGTCTCTGGTGTAGGAAAACCTCCATCTCAACCTTATCACATAACTTTTCAATGAGTTTTTACATGCTGCTAACCGAAGCCAGGCTTGCTTTGTCGAAGTTAATGTAAAAGTCATGCACTTTCAATTACTTTCCCCCACACTAATGCTGCGCACAGGCACAGTCGAATCTAATGGACGTCCTGTCGCCATCTGTCTTGAGGACGAAGCTCAGGTGCGGCGGCAGCTCAGCGAGCACACGGTGAAACGAAGGACAGCAAAGTCGTTGTGGAGCTTGGTTGGTTTCCGCTGGTCGGAGCAGTAATTATGAACATGGAGAAAATGACCAATGTTTTTACTGCTCCTTACCACAATTAGCATGAAACCTAAGAGCAACTCCAATCACTGGCCCTGGTTGTAAAAATACATGTGCTGCTGATGTGGAGCTCGATCAGGAAATGTAAGCTGTGCCCGGTCCTTCAGTTTGACACACATGCATGCACACACAATGTTTGTGTTTAAATAAAACTTGCTTTCCCAACACAGAAAATATTACTACATGATCTTAATGATTCAGTCTTCCAGAGCGCAAAAATCCCACAATTATGTATACAAAGAAAGTTGGTGTAGCTGCTTGTCCTTTAAAGCTCACAGGTCAGGCTTCTTTTTAGTAGTTTTTTTCCCCCTTTGTTTTATTTCCATGTTATATTTTTTCTCTCTTCCATTTTTTCATTTCTTTTTTTCCCTATTACTTTTATTTTTTAAATTTTTCGTTTTTCACTCTACATTTATTTTGTTGTTCTTGTTTTTTTACTTCTTCCTTTGTCTTTGGGGTTCTGTCTGACTGTTTATCATTTGGTTTTGTATCCTAATTGTTGACATCTGTTTTAAATGATTGACTCATTGTTTTCTGAAGATGGACATATTGTTGCTTCGAGCTGTAGCCTGTGGCTTTTCAGGCCACTCACCAGATTGTGATCATTTTGAGACGTGTATAATGTGATGTTTGCGAATGTGCTTCTGTGCCTGATTCAGATGTGACTGAAAAACTGAGAACTCAAAACGCAGCAGAGAGACAGTGAATTAAGAAAGAGGAAAAAACAAAAAAAACATTGTGCAGACTCACCTGCTGAAGGACTCAAGCTCATACATGTGTTGCTGGGCTGCACACGGGCGAACCTTGCATGTGGATTGTTCAGAGACGTTTGTGTGGCTGTGTCTTTTATAATTTCTTTGTACAACTTGTATGATGTTTCTGTTTTCCACAGTCTCCCAACGGCAGCTGAATAAACCAATTAGCTCAGAGGATGTTGTTGAGTTTGAGGAGGAGAGGCGTAATTCTACCTTCAGTGTGCTGTTTCAACCCATGATGATTTTCACTATCAATCAATCTGCCCATTATTTTCTCCATTAACTTACTAATAAAACATAAGAAAAGAGTGAAAAACGTTTTCTAGAGCCAAAGGTTGAACAGTCCAAAACCTACCGATATTAGTTTTATTCTAATATGAGGGAAAGAAGCAAGTCCTCACATTTGAGAGGCTGGAAGCGACAAATGTTTGGTATTTGTGCTCAAAAATGAACTTAAAACGGTTAATTGATTATCAAAATAGTTGCTGATTAAATTTTCTGTCGATCGATTAATCGACTAATCCATGCACTAATCGTGCATGTCATGGACGAAACGGGAGAAAACTGTAACTGAAACAGCGTTTCTGGTCGGGAAGTGCCTTTGAGAAAAACAACTACACACAACTGGTGTGTAGAGCTTCTCCCTGGCTTAGAGAAGCTGCCAAGGTCCCAGTAAATTATGTAATGGATAAAGTTAACTCGCTCACTTCACAGCAAGGTCACAGAATAAACCTACATGTGAGAGTCCGGTGGTACCACACATGCTTTGTGTCCGTCATGTTGACCGTTTCCTCACAGGCCAAAACACCGGTCGATACGCGAACGTTGGAGCGGGTACAGTTAAAGTGTGTGGATTCAATTTCATAAAGAAATCAGATTTAGATTTAAGGTTGGTCACGTAAGTCACGTGTGCGCTTGTGCCAGCGCATAAGGATATAAGCAAGTTCACATTTGCAGCTGTGAAAACATGCAACGGCCCCCAACATACATACGTTTTCCCCCCATGTGCTCCGCCCAATGCATGCACGCACACACACCAAGAGTGACCTCACAGGCCGCACTGTAATTTCTCATCTCTGACCTCTTTCTGTCACACAACGCAAAATGAGTTAAAACGAAAGACCTCATACTATAAAGTCTGCGGAACCCTGGCTCGAGTTTCAACCATCCTGCTCCGTTAAAATAACACATAATATACATGTGATCTTTCTGGTGTTTACCTGCCACCGTACGTATTTTACAAGTAACTAAGTGACTCGGATGATGTGATTTGATGAGGTATGGACTCGGGTGAATCTGATGACTTTATGGCAGGACAAAAATAAAAAAAGACTCACTGGACTCTGACTCTAACGCCAATGACTTATGGCTTCACTTGAACTTTAATCTTCTGTCTTGGAATGACCCTTTAAGATGAAAATGTGTTCATGTAATTAATGTTTCACAGGAAATCGACTCTTCATGTTTCTGACGACTGATATACTGTAAATCAATCCAACATGAGTGAGGACAGGGTAAACGAACGTCGTAGCGTGATGTGTCATTTCAACGTGTCAGGTCCATAATCACTGTATCTTCTGCTGTGCATCATCAATCATGCATCGAAATGGAATCTTTTAGTTTGAGTTATTTTTGACTTTTGCTCCGAAAGCTCAAAGTCCAATGGATTCAACGAGCTTCAAATTTTAAATCCCAACCCAAGTCTCGGCAATAATATACCGAGGCACGGCGGATCATTCTGCAGACAGGAAGGAATGAGAGAACAAAGGAGGAATTTGGTCTCATACTGTTGTTGTTTTGTAACCTGCCACAACGACCGGTGAAGAAGGAAAGTTTAAAAGCTTAAATTTGCTGGTGTCTCCTACGAGAAGCATGTCAATAAAAATGACCACACATACATTGGTATTGACATTTATATACTGGCAGATGGATGCATATAGAAATTTCAGCACAAATTATTTTTTGACCTTTATTTTTCTTAACCCATCCAACCAACACAAACACACAAATAACCACAGCATGTTTTCCCTCAATAAACCTTGAGGGTTAATTCCAGTATAATCTCAGTATGAGAAACTCTTTCTGAAAGCTACATGTGAGCAAAGCCAAGATTTAAGTCTGTGATGTCAATGAGCGACACTTCCTGGAGCTGCTCCACTGACAGAGAATAGAGGAACAACTCTGTGGACACGGTGACCGCAGCCAGGCCGGCTCTCCGGGGATTTGGCTGCACTTTCTGCTCGAGAACTGTTGGCATAATTATGCTGATGTAAAACTTTAAATAAACAAAACCTGCATCCTATGCAGCATGCGATGGCACGAATAAAACTTAATGCACTGTTGCATCAGCCCAAAGCGGAAATGTTTCTGAAATAATGAATATTTATTTAACAGAATGACATTTAGTTGTTTTCAGGCAGAGGACCGCTTTGGATTTTTGCGTGGATTTGTGGCTATTTAGACGGACAGTACTAACTGAGAGAAAACCGAGCTGCTGTGGCGACTAACAGAGGATAAAATATTATGTTACTCTGCTGCCGCAATCAGTCACTGACTTAAGAACTGTCTGTGATATAATTCGAGAGGTCTGTATTTATACAATGAAACAAGTCATCCCTGTGCGACTGTTTATTTTCAGCATTTTAAATTCCAGATGAGTTTTCATGGTCTATTCTAGAGCTGAAACGATTAAGTTGATTAATCGAGTTCTATGATCAACAGAAAAATAATCGGCAGCTATTTTCGTAACTGACTGATCGTTTAAGCTATTTTTTCAATCGCGAATACCAAACATTCCCCGTTTCCAGTTTCTAAGTTGTCAGAATTTACTGCCTTTCTCTGCTTTATATCACTGTAAAATGATTTGACTTTAGGCATTAGACTGTTGGTCAGACAAAAAAATTGAAGATTTCACCTTGGATTTCACTGTTTTCTGATGTTTTATAGGTAAAACGATTAATCGAGAAAATAATCAATAATGAAAATAAAAGTTAGTTGTGGCTCTAATTCATTAAATTTGAGAATTTTAGTGTGTCAGCAAAACCCAAAACCTGAATGAAATGCTTTGTTGCAGACTCGAAAGTGAACCGAACAATCAAACTCCTTCATTAGAACCTGAGCCCTGATACTGGATTTTCGGGGCAGATAATGACTCTGGGGAATAAAAGAAATTCCGATATCGACGTAATCGGCCGATATTCTTAATACAAACATACATTACATGTTAGATTTATATTGAAAAGGGAAAATGATGGGGGTCGTTGTGTACTAACTTTTCCAGCAATTTATTTCACAAACTAGCTAACAACGTACCGCGACGACCCCGCCGGACCACGCGCCAGCGCCTGCTCTGTCACATGAGCTGCAGACAGTGCTGAGCGTGTTGTACATGGAGTCTGAGCGCACTGGACAAACTATGTGATGACACCACTTCTAAATTACCACAAGCGTCTCCGTTATGTTCCGAAATACTTTCCATATCGGACCACATATATACGTGGATACCGATGTATCTGTGGTAGGACAATATCGACCGATAAAATCGGCCGAGCGATACATCGATCAGGCTCTAGTCAGAACGTGACCTGATCACCAGATGAACAAACATTTGCCTTTACATTCATTTCTTGCAACACATTCACCTTTTGCCACCACTGTAGACACCCTGGGCGTTACTTTCCACCAGTGGTGATTTTTCATCATTTCCACGATGCTGCACATACAGTGGAATTATTGACACAGGATATTAAAAAGGGATAAAGACACTGGGTTACGGGCGCTATGATTAGGAAACCTTGTGTGTTGTCATAGGCATGCTGTGCATCAGGATACACGTGGAACGTAATGCATGAACAATATCACTAAGAGTACCGCCTAGACCTGCTCTATATGAAAACCGCCTCGATATTACTTCTGTTATGATTTGACGCTATATGAATAAAACTGACTTGACAGTGTGTGTGTTTAGGACGGACATGTTGTTATATGATCTTGTGGGCTTAAGCCTGCTGACTGACCCGATGACTACCAGGAGGCTGTGTGAAGAGGCTCCACAAGGAAAGGCAGATCTAAACACACACACACACACACGCACGCACACACACAGGCACGCAGAGAACTTACCCCCATGATTTTGCTCCTCTGCTCTACATCCTCCCACATGGAGTGGACAATGTAACGGCACATGTACTTTCCTGCTCTGCCCTCCTGACGCATCCGCACCAAACACATCCTAACAGAGGAGGGAATGAAATGAGATGAGGGAAGAAGAGGCGCTTGGGTTGCCCTGTCCCGCGCCATGACCTCCATGACAAAAGAACAGGTATGCTCACAGTACCAAAGACTGTCATCCAGAATTCTATTAGAAGTTTAAAAAAAATAAAAAAATTAAAATCTGTTTTGGCTCATTAATATGTAAATTTATCCAGCAAGGCCCACCAAAATCTAATCAGATCATCTACTCCATATGGGCTATGTGTGGAGTAAGTATTAAGTTTCTACTACGTATTGTTCTTGAGTTACCGTGTTCACAAGAAAAATTGAGCTAATTAGCTCATTAATTAGCAACGAGTTTTCATACCAGATGTTTGTGTTTGGATACTACATGCCTGGTATCAATCTGAACTTGAAGTGTTAAGGAGTTGCAGTAATTTCCGGGAAATCAGTGTTCCCTCATCAAAATGTAGATTTACGCAGTAAAGTGCTCCAAAGTCGGAGCAGATCATCTACTCCATATGGTCTAAGTATGAACTTTCTATTATCTATTGTTCTTGACTTATCACGTTGACAAGAGTGCGTCTGCAGTCACAGAGAATGTCCTGCATACCGTGCACTGTGTTGGTGAGAAAGAGAACGAGGAATGATGTGGAAAATAAATAAATATTATCATGTGTTCTCTTCTTACATATTACATGGAAAAACGAATGGATGTGTGCGTGTAACTCACCATACATGCAGCTGTGCTACCAAGAACCAAGAGTTGAGTGTGTCAGGGAGGGCGCATTCTGAAACAAACACAGAATGTTAACGAGTGTTATGACGGAGTTTGCACAACACTCACACGTATACTTGTATTCCCAGCTTTTCCTGCACACCAGACGCTTGCAACACTGTAGAACTGCAACTATTAGCCAATCCATCAACAGAAAATTAACCTGCAACTATTTCCATCCCCGACTGATGATTTGCTGCAGCCCTACAGCACAGTGCCCTAGAAAAGCACGGTCACATAAAGCAGCCACGACCTTTGTATCAACTAATTTCGTTTTAGCCAGTCATTTGTTTTCAATTCAAAAAAACTATTAAAAAAAAAAAAAAAAACTTTAAAATGACTCAGTTATTCTGGTAACTGGCAAAAATCACTTTCGAAATCCTGAAACGAGCTGAAATGATGAGTCGATTAATAAATAAATCGGATTAATAAATCAGTCAGTGGACAAAAATTGATTCCCAGTGACTTTGATTGAATAATCATCAAAAATGCCAAACACCCTCCGGCTTCGTTAGTTGTAGCCGTACTTTCCACACCTCTCCGACAGCTGTTCTTCAACACTCTGAACACAAATATCCGGAATGCGAGTCCTGATGATGTGAGGCCACAGCGATGTCTTTTAATCAGCCTGTGCACCTGGATCAGGCTCATTGTACCAAATTAAAATTCAGACTGAAGAAGGGGGAAAAAAAAAAAAAAAAAACAGACCTAAACCACTTTTGAGAAAGCAGCCCCACATCTCTGAACCGTCAGGGGACACTGCATACTGAACAGACCTGAGTTGGCCTTCCCCTTTAGTAGCAGGTTTAAAATGCAGTACGATAATATGGCTCCGTGTGTGTGTGTGTGTGTGTGTGTGTGTGTGTGTGTGTGTGTGTGTGTGTGTGTGTAATATTAGTGTGTGCTGTTTTTTTGTCTCTGTGTGCCAGGTAGTAAAGTTTCAAATAAATGTGTCAGGCAGGTGGTGACAGTGTCCCTGGACGCTCATCAACCCCATTTGGACCGGGACAAATACCAACGCCTTAGTGGTCAGTGTCTGGATCAGGAATAATACTGAAAAGTGTGTGTCTGTGTGTGTGTGTGTGTGTGTGTGCGTGCGTGTCATTTTAAACCAGGGATTTTCCAGCTTTTCTCAGTGCAGTGCTGAAACACTTTGTCTCCTGCCTTCAAAACATGCAAGTCATGTCCTTCCTCTTATTTTGAAAGATTGTATCATATTCTGGATATAAATCTACTCTGCTGACAGTAAATGGTGCTCAGCCTTTCTTACATCCGTGTTCGTGATGAACACCTTAAGTGTTTTATAACCTGTTAATGTATTTATTGATCCTTTCAACAAATAAGGGACAATCAAAAATCAAAAGATTCCCCACTTCATCACATTCATAAAATAGCGACGTCACATAATATTCCGTGTCTTTAAAGGGGCATTCCACAGATTTTACAGATTAAGCTCCATTTACCTGTCACAGGTAGCCTGTGAAAACAGTTGCATAATTTCTTCTGTGGTTCAGGAGGGAGTTTTTGTAAAGTCTCAGTTACCAGAGGAGGGAAGTCTAATGAAAGGTGCGGTCGAGTTGCATTGTAGGATCTGTAGGTCCCAGTGTTATCGGAGCTCGACCCATACTAGGCAACAAAGGTCAGAATATCTCTGCCTCTGCACCATCCGATTTGACCGCTGATTATTAAAAGTGTCTCTTTAGAACCGTAAAGAGGAAACTTCTTAATTGCTGGCATGGCTTGAACTCCACGTTTTTAGAAACAGAGTGTGGTGCAGGAATAGAGGTGCCCATTTTCCCCAGAGTCGGGAAGATGGGGGCTCTGACGAAACCATTTCTCCATATGCCGATTTGCTCCCGCAGCGTTGGCGCTGCTCCACACTTACTTTCAAAGAACTCGTCATAGTTGATTCGCTCTACACAGCACGTGTACATGCGCAAGGCAGCGATCTTGATTTTCTGAGAAAACAAAAGACAAAAGGGAAAAAGGAAAATCAGTAAAATCATAAACATCTTTCATAGAGATACTGAGGTTATAAAGTTGTATTATTCATACACCGATTATTCAGGGTTCAAATTAATAAGTAATATTAGATATACTTGCAATTTTACATTATCTCGCTGAAAAAGCTGCAACTGGAATGCTGGAGATAAAAGAACGTCATATTGTGCTGATATACTCGTTGTAAACCAGCATTGCTACCATCCATACTAACATCTGTTGTCACTGGAAACTAGTGAGCTAAAAATACTGTCATACATTTCAGCAGTATCCAAATGAAGATGTGTGGCCTTGTAAAATGAAGGCAATGACACTTTATTTGTATAGCACATTGAACAATTCCAAGAGCTTCCAGGAGAACATGTTTACACAATTAACCACTTGTTTTAAACCAAGTGATGGATTTTTTTTTTTTACTGTTTTTTTTTTTTTAAACTGTGTCTCGAGTGTGCCTTTGATTACGTCCCTGACGCTGATAGCTGTGGTGTCACGGTGGTGGGCCACTACACAAGCTTAACTTCAACAACTGTATGAAGAAAACAAGAATAGGCAACACAGAAAACCTCTGACCAAAAACAGCACACGAGGTCAGAGAAGTGTAACTGCTCATGCCAAACCTTTGCCCACCTGGTGTGGAGCCCAGCATTCTGCTAGAGGACAACAACCCACATTCCTCTGCACATACGCCAACAATATCTCTTCAGCCAAAAACTCCCACACAACCAAACCCTGCCATGCCTGTAAATGTTTATACTTTAATGATGTGGGCTTTCTTTGGAAATATTTGCGGCAACAGTGTGATGCAACGGACGTAACCAAATGGATGTATATTTTAAAGCAGGGAATATTTGTCGCGTTGCATTTGAGTCTGTTCGTATGTGTTTACATGCTGTGAGGAATATTCCTGGCTGACGGCCCATAACTTAAGCCTCCTGCTAGGAGGTCGGAGCTCTTGTGTCGTCTGACCAGCACACGGACACCGGAGCACCGTAACTATCCTTCACACACAGGAAAAACCCAAAGAGCAGAAGTTGTATTTACTAAACCTGCAGACAGTCGATTAGGCAATCTGTGTTATTAACCAGACTGATGAACTAACAAGCTCCACCTGTTGTTGGACTACTAGGCGAAATGTCAAGTGAATGTTTTTTCAATAAATAACAGTTACACAACAGTGATTATTGTTGTTTACTTCTCTCTCTCTCTCTCTCTCACCTTTTCCCCTGTTCTTCCGTCTCTCTCTCTCTCTCTGTTTCTCCCCTGCTTGTTATATTAATGCCACCCACCCCGTGACGTTCCCTCCAGGGTGTTCTTGACATGTTTGCACTCAACCAACAGGTTAAATAAGGGTAAAGGTGCAGCTGTTATGGTAATGCTGATGTGCAGAAAACCCTACAAAGTTACCCTCGGTGTGACTGTTGAATTGTAAGTTGTAAGTGATTGTGTTAAATAATCTTCCGTTTATTTTTGGCCTAAATGTGGTCCTCTATGGATTAACTTTATTTGGCCACTTGTTTTACTTGGCTCAGAAGCTACGCTGCGGCTGAAGTGCTCCTCCTCGAAAATGTAACCACCTCCGAGCTACAGCGGCTACAGAGATACCACTGTGAGAAAACAAGAACTGTGATTGGTCACTTTGGGCTGCTTGTGTTTCCTCCTACTTTGTCTATTTCAAGATTGTGCAGAAAACAAGAAGTAAGTCCGAAAGTAGTCGTCTTCTTTTCAGTGACACACATCTAACAAAAATCATCTGCACTGTCGATATCTCTGAATGAATGAAGGTAAACACAGAGACAGTTACTGTGGGGAATATAATTGGAGCACAAACGCCCGTAGCGTTGTGGTACCATCAACAGGTTCGGTCTGACACTGGATTAGGAGCTCAGAGTTGTCTAACGCAGGTCTCCTGTTAACCCTTTGTGCCAAGTATAATTCCATCTTAAGTTCAGTGAAGGGAACGAACCTCTTCATCAACCAGCCACGACGGCTGCTTCATCCAACCCTCACCCTCAATCCTTCCTGTGCTAGTTTACAAGTTAACTAGCTTAAACGAATGATCATCCGAATCTTACCTGCTTACAAGTGCACTGACTTCTCGTGTGGACCTCTGCATACGAAGACATCCTGTATAGTAAGTACTAACCTACTTGTGTGTCCACTGTCCTCCCTGATGTCCCTGTCTGCATTGTTCCCACAATCACTTCTTCCTAATTTTACCACCTCACCTTCTAACCTCGTCTTCCCCCTTCCCCCAGTCACTCACCCATTTGTTGTATTTGAGCGGTCCTGTGAAGCCCATGGCCTCAATGAGCTTTGTGAAGGCCCCGACTTCTTCCTCTGTGTGTTGGGGCGTCTCCTTCACATTACAGAGCTGCCAGACAGGAAATAGAAAACAGAAAAACAGTGAGTGGGGGATGAAAAAGGGGGCGAAAAGCGGACGTGACAGAAGAGTGAGAGGTAAGAAAAAAGAAATGCCAGAGAGAAAGGGAGACAGAAGAGAGGAGGACGAGGGAAGGATGGAAAAATGAGGGGATAGAATGATGAGACAGACGGTGTTTTCGTAGAAGAGAGTGAAAGACAAGAGTGAGGAAAAAGGGCGAAGACAGACGAGTTGGGAATGAAAACAACCCTGGCAGAGATGACACAACACAAGAAGAAACAACTCCTTCAAACAGGCTCAATATTCCTTGTGTATATACTGTGTCAACCTCATTAAATCAACAGCACATGCAGTAGACTTCCACTGACTGACACACACACACACACACACACACACACACACACACACACACACACACACACACAACCTACAGTTTGAAGACACACACCTGGGGAACATGGCCTTTACCGGGCGAGCGCAGCTGTTGAGTAAATTAATATACTGACCTATTCTGAGCTTCATGTTGTCTTGACAGTTTCATCACAGCCACCATGACCCCAGTTACCTGTCATCACCACTTTTACTTTAAAGTCACTGCCATCACGTTTTCTAGCTGAATTTTTGCCACTACATCAGGGCTCCAGACTGACTTCTCCCCTGGTAGCACTGGCGCTACCAACCTTCTCAGCTGGTTGCACCAGCACATGATTTGATCGCACCCTTTTTTTCTTACAACATGGTATTAATCAATGACCTTGCTGACGAATAACTGTCTTAATTTGAAAAGAAGTGGGGAGGGGCTCATTGTTTCGGGGGATGCGTCGGTCCCTGCAGGTTTTGTGTTTCTTACCGTCGAAGTTTCAAGCTTAAACTGTGTTGACCTGTCAACGAGTTTAGAGTTGCCTGTAACAGAAAGGCCACATTGCCCATGATAAACACACAGCATAGCATTCCCCTCGTACCACAACCACAGGTACTGCATTAGCCATTGTTGTTGAAAGTAGTACTTTTTCTTCTTTACTGGCTCAGTCGGTCGCTAATTGCCTGCAACTGCACTCTCAACATCAGTTGTGTTTGAGTCGGGACCTTTAGTTGGCTCTCCACCAGCCTCCTCCTCCTCCTCCTCCTCCCTCTTCTCATTTTGTATTATTTTTAATCAGTTATAAGCCGCTTCATCTTTGGAACACGGTAACAGCTAATGGATTGTTTCACACGTGCGCGCTGATGATGAAGGTGCAGGTCGGGAGAGACGGACTGTGCCAGTGAAGAGGAAAAAAAAATAATACTTCTTTCACCCACAATGGCTAACGCAGGACCCGTGGCAGAGGGGCACCAAAACAGCCTAATGATCATCATGCACTCGTACGAATGCGACCACGTGGAATTTTAACTCGCGCACTCTCAAAGAACGGTCACGGTCTGGAGCCCTGCATTAAATGTACTCCGTTGAACTCGAACCAATATTAAACGACCAAACTAGCTGACTGTGTTTGCAGCCATCTGTGTTCAATATGCGGTGCAGTCAGGAAGTACTGCATTGGCCCAAATACAAGACAACCCTGATTATAAGACTCCCCCTCTCTTTGTCAAAGTCCTCATCCTTGAAGCCTTTTACATGTACTGTATTTATGACGGCACCCAGTTTTTCAGAACATCATTTCCAGACAAACATACTGTCTTACATTAGGGCCAATACAGCATTGGGACTCTGACACCGTTTGTTGCTGTGTTAGCTCTGTGCTCAAGCACGTTGGATTTGAAGTAAAACAATGACTAAAAAGTTAAAGTGCTGACGTTCAGCTTAATTTGAGGGGATTTCGTCAACCTACCCCTTAAATTTAATATTACACTTTCATAAAGTTTGTGGACTTGCGACAGTCATATTTCAAAAAAGGATTTTCAAAATTGATGCAACAAAGGCCAAAATATCTTGACGTTAGTCCCCAGTATGGATCCGCACCAACAAACACTAAATCCCACCTTTTCCATTACATCATATTTCATTAGACTTTTCCTGTCTGGTAAACTCCACACTCCCAGTTAGTAACGCAGGCTTTGTGTAAAAGATTGATGATCGTAATGAATCATTTTCTCAAAATGAAACACATCTTTTCAGCCACTAAATGCAATCCTGCGTTTGGGTTTTAAATACTTTTCTCTGCGCGTAAGTGTTCACGTCACGTTACCTGCGTGGTGATGTGCAGAGTCCGACATGGTGTTAAACAGGTTGAGGAGACTCTGGCCAGCTGGCAGGCTGCTAAAGCTCTAGCAAAGCAGGCTTCTTGATCTAATGCCTGGGTGGAGGCAGAGAGAAGGATAAGAAAGAAAGAGACGGAAGGGGAGAACAAGAGATTAAGCACTGAGAGAGTGAGATACACAGCATAACATGAAAAGTTCTAGATAGTGAAATTACAAAACCAATAAGAATACATTTGGTTCTAATGTTGTCCTGGCACAAATTAGAAATAATCTGTTTCACACACTACTAGGCTGTCATGAAGTTTGAAAGGTAGTTAACTTATGGGGCTGCCATTCCAACAATGGCAGGCGAAGTCATAGAAGTTTTTGGCTTTCCCAAAAAAAAAAAAATTCTCTCATGTCTTGAAGCCTCAAAGAACAGCTGGACAGAACAATGCTTGGAACGCACCGCTTCCAAAAGGTTGTAATGTCTATTTTTTCAAGACAATTCATGCGTCTACGTCTCGTTTCAGGAGTAGATGAAAACTACTTCAGTTGTGGGTGTGACCCAGGCACCTACAGCCACATGTGTTGGCCATGCCTGCGGCTGGAGGGCTTCTGGACGCGGGTTTTTAATACACTTTCAATCGATGTGGCATAGTGATTGATCCTGACCCTCATGCGGCTCCCTGAGGACTTAAATATCGCCAGTAAGTAACCAAGCTTTAGTTGCGACCTTCTCTGCAGTGCTTGATCAGGGGCTGATTCTCCTCGAATGGAAAACAAGATGCACCAGATGCACTGTTTTGGAAAGCTGGTCAGACAGACACTAAAATCTTAATTTGGGATTAAGTCAATTTTATGTTTTTATGACACTTTTACACTAAATAATTAATTGAAAAAATAAATCGGCAGATTGACAGATAATGGGCTGCAATTATCATTATATTATAGCCCTACTGCTAATTAGTTTTTCAACTTATCTATAAGTCACCTAAACAGAATAAGCATTGTGATGTATCATCATGACGGCCAACCCTGCCTCCACCTCAAATGTTTTCTACTCCAAACATGTATTTATTTATATTCCCGAAAGTATTTTTTTTTAAATCCTTGGCCCAACTATAGCAGGTGTCAATGTATATATTCAGGGAAGAAAAGTCAACATTCAGTGATTAAGTGTCAGGGCCACCACAAGCTGCCACAACAGCTTCAACGCTCCTCGGCATTGATCCTCCAAGTCTCTGGACTCCACTGGAGGGATGGACGCCGTTCTTCCTAAAGATGTTCCCTCATCCGGTGTTTCGATGATGGTGGTGGAGAGCGCCGTCTAACACGCCGGTCCAAAACCTCCTTTAGGTGTTGAGTTGGGTTGAGATCTGGTGACTGCGAAGGCCACAGCACGTGACACATCATTTTAATGCTCACCAAACCATTCAGTGACCCCCCGTGACCTGTGGATGGGGGCTCTGTCTCCCTGTTTCTCCACTAACTTTTCAGGTTCTTCCTTTAATTTGTCACCGGTCTGTGTGTCAACTAAGGACTGTTTTCATGATCAATGAATCTGCTGATTATTTCCTTAACTAAGCGATTAATTGTTTAGTCTATTTAATGTTCAAAATGAAGAGAATGCAATGTCCAATTTCTCCAAGCCCATGGAAACGTCTCCAGTTTGCTTGTTTTCTTCTGTCAAAAACCAAAGACCTTCAGTTTACGGTCATATGAGAAGGAAAGGCAGCAAACGCTCACATTTGAGAAGCTGATACCTGAGAATATTTGACATTTTTGCTTGAGAAAATGTCACTGAAATTACCATTCGATTATCAAAAGCGTTGGAGATTAATTTTCTGTCGATAGATTAATCGGCTAATCGCCGCAGGTCTGATGTAAACTTTGTTAAATGCTTTAAAGAGTTTTTCTGTCCCGATTCCAGGTGTTTGTCTGCGCACTTCACATTTCCATCGAGGCCTCTGGCGGGTCTTTCTCCGGCCGTTACCGTAGACCAGGATGAACCTGCACGGTCAAGTTCACCTGCACGGAACAGGTGATGACCCACACAGGTGGGGTTTACCAGTCTTATTCCACCAGCAGCGGTGTTTTGGTTTGACGATATGCCAAACTCAAGCATGCACTTACACCAACAATGCATTTCCTCCGTCTTTCGTTTGGCTCCTTGCCCTACGTTACCACCTCCGGCGGGCCAGCCGCCCTTCGCTCTTGTTAAAGTTGGTAATGCGTCGTTGAGTTTACTCGGCTCAAATCCTATTAGCAGCTAAGCTAACGTTAGCTGTAACGTTGTTACCTTTCGGTGGGCGGCCCTGGACGCTGTCCCGTTAATGAGGCCTCTGACGGCGGACTGCAGCGGCCGCCGATACATGACTCCGCCGTATGCTAGACTCACAGCTGAGGAGCGGGCTGCCACCGGACTGCGGCTCCCTTCTATAAAACCCTGAGGTTTGGTAACACCGGTCCTCCTCCACCTCCTCCTCCTCCTCGGCAATGTCAACGGAATCTGTCCGTCTCCCAGTCCTGTCCGGGCGGAAAACGGGCCTCGGCGAAGAAACGGTCCGCTTGGCTGAAAAGCGCTTGTGACTCCTGGGTATTTAAATGCTATTTGGTTTATTTCATTCTCTTAATTTTGTGTTGCAGACCCATAGTATTTCACCAAGGTGTTCAGACTATTTAAAGCCAAGAACCATAATCTCGGAGTTACCTCAGTTAAAAATTCAAATGTCCCCCTATTGTTATACAAGAGGCACCTACAGTATTTTGCTCATAGTACCATACCCTATTATATATAGTACTATACCGTTTTTCTCATATATTTTCCCACGCAAACCTATCATTTGGTGTAATGTAATGATTTGTTCGTTCTAGTTTAAGAAAAGACCCAATAATGTTCCAGATTTAGTGAAGATCGTGTAGTATTGATCATATGGTAGCTGACATTTTCTGTCTCCCGTTCGGTGCTGGGCAGGTAATCTGCTGTGGTTTTACTGGAGCTCTTTCACAAGAAACAGCTGCCTGTACATGGCTTAAACTCGGCCATACAGTCAACGTGCAGGCCTTTAAACCAAAAATAGTGAGCTAACAGAGGTTAAAAGTCTCCACAGAGCTGCAGACTTGGATGATTACCCCCTGCGCATTTAGTGTTCTGAATAACCCCTTTCACATTATTACAGTGGATTCCTTGTGGATATAAAAGTATTCAGCTTTGATTAGCTTAAATTGAGAGAAAAAAGACATGTTGTGGTTGTCTTGTTTTCGATTATATTAAAATTCCTCTTCTCCTCCATGTATCTTACATCCATCAAAGGAAAATTCAGCCCGAAGGTTAAAAAAAATAGCGTCCGTTACGGCCTCGGCAGGATGCAGACGCTCTGTGGTAACAGAGTAAGCAGGGCCATGCATGGCTGCCTCCACAGATTGTTCAAAGCCACCCAGCTATTCAACCGCTTCCTGCTAAAGCCCCCAGGCTGACAGTCACAGTATGTAATGTATTTCTGTGTGAAAGATTTGAGAAGATAATGTGTTGGTCCCATCCTCCACCAAAAACATGTGCAAACACCGGCATATATGCAAGTAAAAATATGGTTTACCACCCCAACCTACACGTCTATGGAATATTTTCATTCTTGTGCACACAGCGTTTTCTTATCATGGGCAGTTATCAATATCTTAATCTAGTAATGATTTCAACATTCGTGTCCACACTGCAGATGATGTGGCATCATGCCTTGAGATTGGCCGTGCTGTTACAGTGGAGTTTGATAACAGTTTTCAACCACACGGAACAGAGCAGTGACCTTTCAGCAGGTACAGGCGCAGTGCAGATACAATGCAGGTATCATCCCTGGGGAAGCTGCTGCGAGGCAGTTTGACGGTGAGGTGGAGGCTCTGTCAGAGGGTCAGTGGGCTTATGACGGCCCGATACCCACTGCAGGACACAGAGATCAAATCGTCTCTTAACGTGAAAACTGGGCTTCCGCAGGAGTGCTCATCACTTAATCACGTGTATTGATAACTGCCTTTTAATTTCAGTCATTTTACGAAAAGAAAACCACACACGTAAACACAACAGAGTAGTATTACGCCAGAATGGGACCCCCCTGGCACGTTGTCCAAATATTGGTCATGTGCAGAAAATGAATTTGTAGTTTGGAAGAAAGACACAAAAAAAAAAACCATAAAGAAAGCTCACTCACATTCAGAGCAAAAGTTAATATAAAGTTAGCACTGTTAAGTTAATATATTCTGAGTTATTCTAATTCACCTAGTTTCCCTCCTTTTCAAATTATGGCAAATTTAACTTTCCTGGCACGAATGAAAGAAGAGCCAGTGCAGGCGTGGAATAAATGTTCCTGTTTTTATTTTGTGTTTTTCTGATTTGGCTCGTGTAGCCCCTTGATTCCAGAGTCACAGCATGTGGACACAGTCAATCACTGCTGATTATTAAATTAAAAAATGGTGTGTGTGTGTGTGTGTGTGGAAAGAGAAGTGAGAAAGCAAGAGTAGAAGCAGAGTGAAAGCAAATGAGACAGAAAAGAGAAAGAGGTAAAAGAAGAGGAGAAATTCTGTGACAGAAAAAACAAACTGAGAGGATGTGAAATGGGAAAACTAAAAGGTCAGGTTGAGTTTTCTGGACCAGCAGTCTGGTTGAGACCTGAACATTTGTTTCCGAGGAAATGAAATCAGCGACTTTAGATTGATGCTGAACGTGAACAGTTACAATAATACTTCAGGGGTGAGTTATGAGATGAGACTGAGTGGGGTAACGTCAGGTCTAGCCACTGCTATTTCCTCGGCAGTCAGTCAGATGCTGTACTCCCTGCGGTGACCTCACCTGACAACACACACACACACACACACACAGACACACACAGACACGGTATTTCCCATCTATGACCTTGATCTAACATTAAATAACACCCCCCCCCCGGAAGCAACCAGAAGCCCCAGGAATCTGCCTCTGTTTCAGACTTAAAATGCACCAACTTGATTAAATTTCAGCTGAGTTTATTTTTTAATGCTCCGTGACAGGAGGTTGTGTAACTTAACCAGTTACACAACTTTTAGTGCCTGTTAGTGGGAATAATTGTTTTGCAGTGTATTTAAATACTTTAATTGTTTCCAGGTTATTTTTTATTTCTGCTAGTGTCACAAACACACCGAGAGCATCAACACAATTATCACAGTAGGTTAAGTAAAAAAGTACCAGATACATTTACGGGTCCAGGCGCAGACCTGGTACATACCAAGGGAAAATAACACTCAAACCTGGTAACACACACACTGGTTAAGTCACAACCAGGTCTACAGGAGAGGAGTAAATGAGCGGCGTAGAGCGATAGCAGGCATCCCATGGATGTCTCGAGATATTATTAGAGATTATTATTAGATGTTATTATTATTACATTATAATGCATCTCTGATCACTTGGACATTTATGAGTAATGAGAGGAGACTCAAACCGAAGCTTCATGTCTGTCTCCCTCTTTTAAAAGCTTTTTTTTTTCCTGTTTTATCAGTAAGTAGCTATGTATGAATGTGTCAGTGTGTGATCTCGTCTGTATCCTCCGTGCATACCCAACATGCATAAGAGTGTCTATTTTTTTGTGCCTATGCACGTTTGTGTAATTTTCTGGTCTGCAACTGTGTCCATGGCTTGTGCATTTATGTGTGTGTGTTTTTGTATTAATAAAGAGTGATAAATGGTGGGCTCAGAGGAAGCGTTGGATTCCTGCTCGGCTCCTGTTCGTGTGAGAAACCTCGCTAAAGAAAGCAGACATAAATAACGGCTGCCACCGCGCCATCCTGCCCGCGATACTACACTGTGTGGGTGAAGATATGTGTGTGTGTGTGTCCACTTTTAACAGTATCCCATAGGAGAAAAAGTGCAAAGAAAACAAAGGTCAAGGATGTATTTATACTCACCCTGCGCGTGCACACACACACACACACACACACACACACATACACACAAACACCCATGCAAAAAGCAAGTGAATGATGGCCCTGCCTCTCCTCAAAGACACATAGTAAAGTGTGTATGTGGTTACGTGGTGTGTGTCTGTTCCATCATCTGCTCCCTCCACAGGGCAAAAAGTCAGTGAACGTCTCACCACAGTATGTAAGCACCTTGTTTCCACATGGCCCCCGGTTTGAAAGAAGTTGTTTCTTGAGGGACAGGGCCATTAAGAAGCAACGTTATTAGCACCAAAGTACAGGAGCCATTAAATCGACCTGTAACAGATGATCGCAGCTTTAGATTAGATTCCGAGGCAATTTGCTTCATAATGAAAATGGTTGCATTAAACACGTGTAATGGGATCGTGAAAACAATAAAAATGCACCCAGATTAGATTCAGAAGTTTATAAATGGAGACAGATGGGGGTCGTCCTGGTGGGTCCGTGGGCTGTGTTGGAAAAAAGACCCCGTCGTCCCTCCTCCGGCAGGGTGAACAAACAGCGTCTCCCTCATTGATGTATTCAGACTGTCCTTTCTTTCTCTTTTATACCTTCTCCACACAATGCAATTATCGGGACGAGAATGATTTGGGCATCGTGAGGCATCCCGCACACTGTCCATCACTTCAAACATGTTTTGGTCCTCAGACCTTCATCAGTCGGTCGGAATTTAGCCTGATGAAGGTCTGAGAACCGTGTCAATGATGGACAGTAAGAGCGGGATTCTTTGCTTTTCTTTTCAAGTCCAGAGTTTTTGAACCTATGCACCTTTCTAAAATTACTTATAATTACTAGCAGGTCATCTCCGTACGCGTGGCAGGTGTATGTAGTCTGCAACAAGTGAATTCATCTCATCTCTCAAGCAAAAGCTTTTCTCTGAAGTTCTGCCGGGGAAAGGAGGTATATGTCCCCCTCACTTACCATGTCCCTGACTGACCAGCTGCTAAAACTCAGTTGAGAGAAGAGAGGACCTGATTAACATCTTAATAATTTGTTAATGGAAGGATTGATTTCACTGAAAATGAATGCAGGATATGCAGTATCATATATATCCTCTGTGTCCCATCCAGTCTAGGTCAGTATTCTAATCTTCAATTTTCTAATCCTCTGCTATTAATATTTGTGTGCAGTGGAGGATACAGTTTTACTAATCAGGAGCTAGGCTACAGTTTTTGCAAGACTTTCATACAATATATAATACATTTCATTATGGTTCTCATTTTCAAAGGTTACTTTTCATTTCATATCAGTCTTGTTTTCGTCGTGAAAAATAGGTCATCGTATATGAATGTAATTAATAAAAGACAGTGTTGCAGGTCGGGGCACAGGGGCCCAGATAGGGAAATCGGTATGCAGAGGAGAAGGTGGAGGGGGAATGCAATGAGATAAATGGGTGCAGGAGAAGACGCAATATGCATGAGTTAGAAGGAGCATGAAGAAACAGACATGCAATGCCAGTGAAGGGATGTGAACGCAGCAAAGTGGATGTTACTTTGCTTAATTAATAAGGTTGAGGCTCCTCGAGTTTAAATTCTGCAGCTTATGTAGAACATTTATCGACACATTCAAGCAAAATAAGTCAACTTTGCACCAAACTCTACTCATGCACCTTCAAAGTTGGTCCCCTCAACAACATCTACTACATATGTTAGTTGTGAGTAATAACACTTACCAATGAGCACAGAAATTCACAGTGGTGATCATGGCTGCCAAACCTGATGTAGCAGGATTAAAATGCAGCATGTCAGAATAAAAATTACCAGAAATTGATATTACTCACCTTCACACTAAGTCAAGACAGATGCAAAATAAAACCGCAAATAATAATGTCTGGCATGGTCAACCCTGTCTGCATCCTGTTGTATCAACTGGTGTCTTCCAACCTGCCTCCCTGTTGTCACGGTTGTTTCAGTTTTCATCAGTTTTGGAGACAAAACGAAAGAAGCAGAGAAAGGGAGGCGAAGGGAAGGAGGGGCAAAACAGAGCCCAGTGGATGAGTAGACAACAGGATGGACGAGTGCTAAAAAAGGGGTGCAAAAGCAAAGGCATGGAAATATAAGAGGCGAGGAGAGGGTGTCCGAGTGTGCGATGACAGAGCTGGTCTCCTGCTAAGACAGCCTGATTTCCTGAGTGTTTAAATGGTGGGGCTAAAACAACAACAGAAATGACACGTTTAAGCTGTAGGTTATGCTAACACTCCACCTCACTCTCTCTTTCTGTTTCTCTTTTGCTCTCCATCCTCCTATTTCTTTGGTCCCTGGCTCTTCCTTCCTTCACCCCCCTGGCTAATGTTACCACTAACACCTACTGACGCAGGACAGGGTACTAGCCTGCTGTACAAACTGATGATCTAACCACCACAGCTGCTCTGTGTGTGTGTGTGTGTGTGAGTGTTTGAGTCCAACTGAGTGTGTTTGTGTGTGAGTGTGAGAGCATGTCTATGTTTTGTGTTCGTCTGCGTGCACACAAGCTGTATGTGAGGGTGTGTATATTCATGAAACTTAATATACCTTCTACTGTTTAGCGAGGCAGTGGCATTCAGCGCACTGGACAGGACAGAACAGGAGACAAGGGAAAGTGTGTGCGTGAGATCACTTGTTAAGTAAACAGTGTGTGTGGTACTTTAAAGGTGTCCTGTGGAGTTTTCTTGTAAAATTAAAAGGTTATGTTCGCATTGAGTGTTTTCTCACCAAAACACAATATGTGTATCCTTGAGGTCCAACAAACATGTTGAATGTGTTTCCTTCCTCATAAAACATTTGCAGATTCAATTTTGTCAACAAGAAACAAGATGTGAACACAACATTAACATATCATCACCTTTTAAGCTGATATGATGAACTTGTCAGTAAACAGTTGCTTATTTTCACATCCAGCAGTTAAAGAGCTAAACGATGATTCATCTCGATCTGGCGTCTGTGTCCACCTGGTGAATCTAAGTCCAGTGCTCCCTCTCTTTTAGCTCTGGTTTTGGTCTCCACCAGCTCCTGAGGGAAATATCTGGCATGGAATCAACAAGGAGCTGGAACCTTTCCTCTGAAATTCTGGTCCATGTTGATAGGATTGCATAACATAATTTCTGCAGATTAGTCAGATGCACATTCAGGCTGTGAATCTCCTGTTCTACCACATCCGAAAGGTGTTCTGCTGGATTCAGGTCTGGTGACTGGGGATTGACGTCTTCTGCTTTCCTGTTTTGGCGAGTCTTCAGGATTTTTCTATAACGTTAATTTTCATGACTAATTAAGCAACAAACAAAGTTTAAAAAGCATCTTTGGGCATTATTTATTGAGATTTTAACACTCAACAACATGTTTGGTGGGTGGTTATGGATCATAACCACCCACCAACTGTGATCAAAGTTTGATTAAAATCCTTCTTCACGGGAGTATATGACATCACCTTTTTTTAGAAATTGAATATACTCCAAACTAGAAGAGCACAAAGAAATGAAGAAATACAGGACTCATCAAAATTAACCAAATAACTAAAACTGTTTCAGTAGTGTGTTCATTACTCACAGTAAGAAACTGATTGAGAATACATGTCTTCAGAGTCTTTTAAGGGGTCGTCCAGCAAATTGTTATTGCATTTCCATAAAGTTTGGAGACTCACATTAGGAAAAAACATGGTCAAAATTGAAGCAACAGAGAACAAGATATCTTGACTTTTAGTTCCTGGCTTGGGTCAAGCTTGAAAAACGCTGGAGCCTACGCTTCCCATAATGCAACCAACCAAAAGCATGTTTATGTTAGACTCTCTATGCCCACGTCTTTGGAGCTCCATGACCCCTGATGGAAACCTGTTTGATCTAAACAGTTCTGACAGTCAGAGAGTTCTGACAGTCAGAGGGCAGCTACCTTGTTTTTTGCAGATGCCCCATGAATCTTGGCAGTCAGCCATCATTTCCAAATCAGGGTTATAAGCGGCTCTTTATATCATGTATTTCATAATCCCCCTTCTCCCCCAACCCTGGCTGCAGCTGGTCTGATATTTTATCCTTTTTGAGCACTTACTTAGGAAAACACTGGCCATAGGAAACATTAGAAGGTTTGGGGCAGCAGACAGGTAGAGACGGTAATGTGCCGACAGTAAGGTTTGGAAACGCTTCCATCTGCGTGATGAAAGAGAGAGAGAGAGAGAGAGAGATGTGGCCTTGAGGTGAAGGAATGACCCAGAGGAGCGAGAAGGCAATGAAGTTAACTTCTATGTTTCACTAAAGTGTTTCCTGGCAATGCTGTGTGTGTGTGTGTGTGTGTGTGTGGGGGGGTGTTTATTTCATGGCCCCCACTTCCCTAAAACATTAAGACTACAGTATTTCTACTGTATTCCTCTGTGTGTGCGTGTTTCAGCTTACGCTTGTAAGAATGTGATCTGTTTGCATGTCTGCATGTATTTCTGTTTCAGGGTTAAGGTCAGAATAAAGTTGAGGTTAAGGTTAGATTAAAGGTTGGGGATACGCATGTAAGTGTGATGGTTAAGGCCCGTTGCGCTGCATGCGCCCACAAACCTCTGTAACGAACTAACTGGGGGTGGCACACGGACCCAACTAATGTCTCTTGAAATTTGAAAGTCTGCAGCCACATGGACAATAATCTGCTTCCTTGTTGATGATTTTGCTCAACTTTTTAAACCCTGGAAGTTGAAAAGTTAGTTTTACAACCTTTTTTGACATATTTACTTTTTTTTTTTTTTAACTTTCAGCATTTCCACCTCATTTTTTTTAATGTGCAAAACTGAAAATGCGGATAAAAGCAGGTGGATTGAAATTGATTGAGAGTCCTCACCAATACTGAAGTACAAATGCGTGTACATGAATTTGTACAGTGAGGCATCAGATGCCTCTGGCTCGACTATACCAGACTTTAGGCCAATGTAAGAGATGATGTTTGGAAGGTCACGCTTGACACGATATTCACGACTTCATAACACAACTACAACACCTCTCACATCTCAAGCAGCTCAGTCGTGCAGGAATGGAGAGAAGCCTACAAGCCTCCAGTCAACCTTTTTTACATTAGAATACATTTTCAATAGTTTGTCTTGGCCTTAGCTTTGCTATAATATTTTCTATGTGTGAGAGACAATGCCAGCTGTTGATCACAGCGAAATAACGCAAATGGTAAAAGCAGCTTGGAGAAACTGGACTTCCTGCTGGGCTGAGGTGAAAGTCACGATCAGAACTCAAGTTGTCGACACTTGAGACTGCTGTTGGTCTTGTACAGAAAAACTTAATACCATTTGAGCCACAGGTAAATTAGACTTTTTAAGGCATGATTTGTCGCTTCATGATGTTGTGGTAACTTATTACAACTTCACCATGAAACTTATTATATGTCCATTAGGTTATTTATTCTTTTTTGTATAAGTGATTATAGTAAATATTAAGGGTTTCTTTAGACACTGTAAGAAATTCAGAAAAGTTGTCAACTAAAAATCTATTGGTCAAATCATTTAATTTTTATTCTCTATCAGTTGAGAATTGTTGGTGTATAGACACAGTAAAAACATTAAGTTAGTTGTTAATCAGCTTTGATTCTTTAGTCTAGTTCCTCAGTCACAGCGAAGGTAAAGACGCAGAGATTTATTCACTGACAGTAGCTTCCAAAGCCTAGAATTCAACGCAGACAGTGTACAAAGACATGCTAACGTGCTGATGTTTACCATGTATAATGCACAGTATACCATGTTCATCTGTTTGCCGACATTTTAAAACCAGAAACGTACCTCGTGGTGTCGCTGGAGGAAAAGTCTGGAGATCACCAAATTTATCAGGATTCATCCTCTGAGAACCATGAAAGTCTGATTTTGCACCAATCCGTCTTGTAGATGTAGAGATATTTCACCGGATAGATAAAAACCTTGACTTGCTAATGGTGCTAGAGAAATCAGGGGATCACCAGAGTCATTAAGATGCATCCTCCGGGGAACATGGCTGTGATTGCATGGCAGTGTATCCAATAGTTGTTTAGATATGTAGGTCTGGACCAAAATGGTGGACTGGCAGCCAGCCCTTGCCACCGTGAGTGCCATGCTGCATGGTTAATAAAATTATTTCTGTTGTTAATTTTTTTCAGGGAGAGATTGTTGGACAGTCGGTACTTGACTTGAAATACTAAAATTTTACATTCCAACCTTCTTCTCTAACCTTCCACCGACCATGTTTTCATTTTGCGAAGTGCAGCATCCACATTCCCCGTAGCAACCTTCATCAGCCTCTGGCTTGTCAGGGTGACCATGACAAAGCACACGTTCACATGTTCATCAAGTGTAACTGACGTTTCCCATTTGTTTACTTTACCACTAAGCTCATCACAGATTTTGTTTTCCTTCTTCGTTGGAAGTGTTTCGGCCGGATTTGCCACACTGGCGGCCTCCGATCCCTTTGTTGCCGAGCCCCAAACTACAGATGCTTTAGTTCCCGGGAGTCTTTACCACTGGCGCACACACGCGCACACACACACACACAACTCATAGCTTATACTGTGTGTGTGTTAGTTTTGGCTGTGTTCCCGTAGTGGCTATAATCAGGGGCGTCTTTGACATGTCACAGTTTCCCCACCTAGGCATGACCTGCCCTCCGCCAGGAAACACTGAACAAACCAACTGTGACTGAGCTTGTGTGTGTGTGTGTGTGTAACAGAGAGCGAGACAGAATGGGAAGAAAGTACATGTCGATGTACGTTATATGCATAGGAGCTGTAAGCATGGCTTCTACTGAGTGACTCTGACCGTTGTTTGTCGCTTTAGATTCACTCGTTTTCCCGGTAACTTCGACCAGGCTTTTAACATCAATACAAATGCACCGTTTGAGGTTGACGCAGCTACAATTGCGTTGTGCTTGTGCAATGACACCAGAATTCTTGAATTGAATTGAATTGAATTGAACTTAACATAACTGACCGTATCTTACTATATATATGTAGAGTTTGTTTATTTTATTTTATTGTAAAAAAATTGAGAAAAAAGGCGAAAGCAGTGATTTAATGCCAGAAAAAGAATGGAGAGAAGTTAAATTATGGTTATTGTCTGTATAGACACATGGTGATATTTTTTGAGGCTTTTTAGCAGTGTGGTTGAAGGGATGACGGTGTCAGCCTGTCCGTCAGTCCACCACTTTGGTCCAGACTGAAATATCATACGTGCCCCCTCAGAATGAGTTTTAATAATTTGTGATCCTCTGAATTTCAGTCTAGCGCCACCATGGCAGGAAAATTTGATTTGGTCCGATATTTAGGTTTATAACTAAATCCCGTCAAATCTAAAGGCGTTCCGGTCAGCAGCAGCTGCACTGTGTGTTTTGTACTAACGAGCAAATGTTAGCAAGGTTACAAACTACATTTATAAACATCAGCATTGTCATCGCCAGCACGTTAGCATGCCGATGTTAGCATTTAGCTGAAATCACTGCTGTTAGCTGAGCTTTTAGCATGGCTGCAGAATCCTAGGACTCAATGAAACTTAGATTTTAATTGCATGAAGCGGCGTTTCTCCAGTGATGATTCATGTCCCCGAAATGTGTTTAGAAATCTGCAGCTGATGTAATGACATTTTATTAGGTGTTTTGACTGAACAACTGAAGATGGATTTAATGTGAAAATGAAACTATTCAGTTACCATATGAAAAAATGACAGCCGCATTTCTAAAGTGCTTCTTGCAATGAAAGCAAAAGAGGTTATTAGGATTAGTAATAGAGTCATGAATCATACCTCTGAATCTCAAAATAGTTATGTTTTCAAGGTTAACATCATCTGTGGTTTTCAAATATTCACTGATTGTGTCCATAATGGATCTATTCTGCTTTGGAACAAAACCTTTAACATTTACTGTTAGCTAGCTTTTTGTTTTCCACTTGACGAAGGTGCTTCCAAAAAAGCCTTAGTACCTGACAAACATTAAATAATACTGAATAACATGTCAAACCAAACCCAGTGTTTGAGCCAAGATAGTCTGGGAGGTGGTTAAATGGGTCCATTAGTGCTTCTCTGGGGAGTCGCTGTACCACGGGTGAGTGGTACAAAAGACACTATCAAATGAGATATATAACTTGTTTTGTCTTTTATTACTGGAGTTTAGAGAAATCATAAAATCGTGGATGAAAAATAGGATGAGAAAGCACTCATCATCATCACTTCATCAGGACTTAGCTGGACTGGATTTATACAGTGCTTGGCAGTTTTCTTCTCACTCACCCATTCACACACACACACACACACACACACACACACACACACACACACACACACACACACACACACACACTCTCACACCGATGGCTGCACGCTACCATGCAAGGAGCTGTCCAAACCATGGGGAGAAACTGGGATGCAGCGTCTTGCTCAAGGAAACTATGACATGCAGTTTGCACCGTACAGTGCCATGGCTTCCCCAGTCATTTGCCTGCACTGCCGGAGACAGCAGCTTTGCCAGGGTAGATTTCTTTCCCCTTGGTGTCCCTGTGACCCAACGCCGGCTCCCTATTCAGGAAAGTAAAAACAAATCAACAACAAACATGCTAATGACAATTCTTCTGGGAAAAAGAATTCATCGTCGTAGTCAATCATCATCCAGTAAAACAGAGGGAACATTAAAACAGCATGTACAACACAGCCATCCAATCAGCCATTACTTCATCCAAATAATCTGACTGAAGTTTGTTATTGCTTCACAGAATACACACACACAGCCAGAAGGGTGGCAGACATGGGTCTCTGAATGCATCTTCAGCACAAACTCAGTTAACTTTTTTATTGTTCTATAAATATGCAGGATCACCTGGAGCTTTACAGCTTCCCAAAGTCAAATTACTGCAAACTTAACAGAGACAGCCGGTCTGGAGGTAAACCGGTGCCGCTCTACACATTTCTGGACCAGAATGGCACAGTTTTTACGAAATCACGTTAACTTAATCGTAGATGAGACAATAAACAGCTGACTGAATGACCGGCAGCGTTGGTTTCCTAGTTACAGCAATGCAAATATGCGGCAGACACTTTGCCTTCAAAATCACGTCCTGTTTACCAGGTAGTGCACAATATTTACTGTCCCACATTTTATGCGAGTGTCCGAATTCTGAGGGTATAAATTCGTTCGCAGCGTGAGTATGTGCTTAAGATAATATCAAGACATCGCTTGGTTCTGGTGTGATAACGACACTGCGATGATGTTATTTCAGCTGCTGTGGGCGGCCTCTGGTTTCGGTCTGTGTGATCGATGGTGGAGCAGACAGAGGCAGGGCACTGATTGACAATAACTCCCTCAGAGCCACTGATACCAACAGACCTGCTGTCCAGCTGATCAATACAGACCTTTGAATCAACTTAAACTCTCGGCAGACTGCGCTGGGTAAAACTAACTTCAGCTGTTTGACTGGAAGCACTGTCTGCTTCCCTCTGCTTGTGCAGTGACTCACATCACCCCCCGACTGGGACCGACCGTGACATAAGCTTCTGCTCTTCCCAACTGCATGAACTCATAAAGTTTTATTTTCTTGTGGCAATGCAACGTGTTGCTCCGATCATTGTAAACTTACGTCGTCACGACGGATCCGTCTTCCGAGCTGAATCGGATCCTGACGCGACCCGTCTCGCGGTCAGTGTTGTTACTGGATGACGGAGAAAGTTGTAGCACCTGAAGGTTCGCTTACACAAAAGTTGTACCTTTTTTGAGACCGACTCCTCCGCAGCGGCGCCCACGCCAATGTGACCTTTGCTCACATATGGCCTTTCCAACGCGGACGCATGGGAAATGGAGGTCCATCGTCTCGTCCTCCAAACAATCGCGCTGTCCTGCTGTTCTCCATAGCGCCAAAAAACTATACTCTTGGATGGCGCCATGCCAGTAGCATCACGGATTCTTGTTCACTCCATCATACTGGATTTGACGTCGTCGTTTTGTGTCACGTTGCGAGTGACACAAAAGACTCTCTGAAATCTGATGTGACCGGTAAGCGCGTCCACCCTGAGACGGATCTGTAGAAATCCGACTGGAATCACGTTTCAAAACAGCTCCAAATGTGGTTTGGATTCGATTTGCATTTTCATGTGGTTTTACACCGTCCAGACTTTCCAAAATCCATCCGGATGCAATCTGAATGCTCCAGACGGACAGCCTGAACAAGGCCTAATCGTCTGTTATCGGGAGTACTGAGCGAGCGAACGAGGGAGCGATATCAGACGCAGCGTTTATGTTGTTCTTCTTGACTCAAAGGAACAGGAGGGTAACCAGCGAGGAACAAAAGGTGAAAGAGCAAGAAATTCAGGGAGGAGAGAATGAACTGAGAGAAGAGGGGAGAGGAGGAAGGAAAGAGGGAGGGAGGGAAGGAAGAGAGAACAAGATGAAGGAGAGAGAAGAGATGCATTGAGCGAGGGAGGGGTGAAGCCAGTGACAAGCCAACAGGTTGACCAGTCCAGCCAGCACAGTGTTGGTGTTGGCAACACATTTTGGTACACTGTCACACACACACACACACACACACACACACGCAAATCCACAAGAGGTGACTTCACTTCTGTAAAGTTTGTGTTAACATATAATCACCCACCGACTGACCAGAGCGTGCTTTATAGACTCCCAGAGCTCAGGAATCACACACACACACACACACATAAATATGCATGTACACAAATACACACAGCATGAACACAAATGAATTGCACATGTACACACTCGCACCCTCGGGGCGTACACTTACTAACAGCTCACTGTAACTGCCCACTTACGGCTTAAAACCACGGAACAGGCCAAACCGCAGCTTGAACCTCAGACACAACCACGGAAGAAAAAACCTGAAATGTTTCTGGAGCAGTGACTTCATTCAGTGGCAGACATCTCGCTTTCAAGACCACAACATTAGGGAAGAGAGTATTTAGACGCAGTGTCGGATTATTTACGCTTCAGTAGATGATGATGAAGGAGAATTCTGTTTTACAGCTTTTTTTAATAGAATACTTTGACTGCATTCTCTAAATGTTACAACTGTTTTCTCACAGTATGACTTTATTATTGAAATCATTATTATACAAATAGTAGGCCTTTATGTTGAAACAGTGCAACAGTTTTTCTTGTAATGGCTTTATAATCTAAACATTAACACTTTTTTCTCAGTTTTTTTTCTCATTTTTTTCATGTAAAATTACAAATTCAAATTCAAATCCAAATTTTATTTGTGCAGTATCATCGTACAGAAGCAGTGTAAAGTGCTTTACATGATAAAAGAAACACTTTATGTCTAAATATTGCACATGTTGCTTTTTCAAGTCGTTTTAAGAGCTTTCTGGTAAAACTACAACGTTATTCTCAAAACAGTATATTTTTCTTGCAATATTAGGACTTAATTATTGAAATATTCTTACTTTTTTCTCAAACTATTACGAGTTTGCTCCTAAAATTATGACCGTATTCTCGAAATATTACAACCTTTTTCTCTACACTTCACAACCTAATTTCCTCAAAATCGGACTTTTATTTGAGAAGCTTTTTTCTCGTAAAGTCCCACCTTTATTTTGATACTTCTTCTGACCTGGAACACTCTGGAACTGCGGCCCGAATGCTCCGAGCAGTACGATCCCGTGAAGACAGACGTGACCGACGAGGTCTGAGAAACAGCAGAGTAAAAAATATTTCTGTTCTGATATCCCCTCCAGACCCTTATCATGTTGACGGCGAAATGTTCAGTCTCAGCCGCAGGTACTGCGTATCATTTGGAGCAACGTTCAAAGCAGCGTGTCTTGTATCAGCGGAGTCATGTCAGATGCTTTGCTGTGTTTGGCAGGGAACAGTGAGGGGAGCTGTTTCCTCATTTCCTTCCTGCTGCGTCTCACTTGGCTCGGACACATTCTTCTCCTTCTCATGTTATTCAGCTGTCAGACCCTCGTTGAAACCGTCTTTATCTTTCATTTGTCGGAGCGCGACAAATCATCTTCACTCTAGAACGACGCGTTTGTCCTTTCCATTGTCGACTCTGCTACCTTAAGACAACAGTGACTGCCCTGAAAACACACACATGACGTTGAGACAATGGTGTTGTTTTTGTTTTTATTGTTAAATTGGGAATAGTATGGCCAGAATAGATCCTAGCGGAGTCGGTGTGTGTGTGTGTGTGTGTCTGCATGTGGGGGGGTCACGGCTGTGCTGAGTGGCTCGTTGTTTGCTCAGCTTTTTATTGCTGCAGCCTGGTTTTCATTGACAGTCCCATCAGACTCTTTACGCCGCAGCAGCTCTCCAGCTTTATGTTCGCACACATGCAGCTCCAGCTGCTGGGAGTTTGCAGAGGATTAACCGCTCGCTCTAACTGAAGCCGCGCAGCCACCGGGAGACTCTCCGCGCCATCACTTCTTTCGGGAGGAGGACTAGAGGAGTACTCGGACATTAAGGGCTAATCCTCCACTGTGAAGTTTCAAAAAGTCGCTGGTTGTGATTGAGCATCCAGGACGATGTTTCGCTCGCCGCACCGTTTTCATCAGGAGTTATGCATCCATCCATCCATTCCTTTTATTTACTGTCAGGGCCTGAAGTAACAACGAGGCCTAGAGGTCTTTGAGGATGCCCGGGCTCTGGCCGGTTGTGTAGTACAACCACACACTGGGAGAAATAACTCAGCAGCGCTAACTCTTCACTCGAGGAGTCCGCACTTTATTCATCCAACGTGTGTTTTGCCAAAGGACCACCACATAACAACACAACCCTGTAGTAATAATTTCACCACCGTGTGAAGCCAATGAGCTGATGCTGTGTTGAAAAGTAAGCAAATAGAAAACACTGAGTAGCCCTGTAGTAGAAAGTAAGATGACAAGCAGATAACTAGAGCTGTTTGGCCCGTAATGGATGTTCATTTGCCCAGTTGGGCTCTAGCTGTGACAAATTAGCAACTGAGTGAGCCCTGGCTAGCCTTGCTTAGCTCTGTAGTGGAAAATATTAACAGGCATTGGTCACACCGTGTGAATAATCTATGTTCAGCAAAACGCAGGCGGAGTGTAAAACTCCTGAATGTTATTTGCGTATGTGTGTGAGTGCTTGAGAAGTTTGCACCCATCGTACATTGTCAGTCATTTGTATGGTTCATATTTTCCACTGGTTGCAGTTCTGGAGCAAATAACCTGTTAAAACATACAAGCGCACACACACACACACTACACCCCCCCACCCCAAGAAAACACACACACACACACACACATACGCACAGAGTTGATTTACAGGGGGTGTTAAGTATGACTAATGGCGTCGTTTGTTTTGCTGTCATGTTATTTCCCTGAAGTGCTGTGGAAATAGCTGGCACGTCACCTATTAGAGCTGATAATGACTTCATCCCTCACTGCTTTTCTGTACGTGTGTGTACGTGTGTGTGTGCGTGTGTGTGTGTGTGTGTGTGTGTGTGTGTGTGTGTGTGTGTGTGTGGAGAGAAGACGAGAGAGGGAGCAAAAGCGTTTGTTTGTGTGAGAGAAAAATACAGAGTGAGAGGAGAGGGAAGCAAAGAGTTAGAGGAAAGCGAAGGATGAGAAGACGCTGGAGCGTCAAGTTTGTTTTCATTTTTTCACTCATTCACTCATGATGAAGAATGTCAGTCAACAATACTTTAGTGCGAATTGATTGATTGATTGATTGATTGACTGTTGCTCCAGTGATAGCTAAAATTGTCTCTCCGAAATTCCGTGGCCAGTTACGTGGCTCGGCATCCAGGAAGTCTTGTGACTTCCCTTCCACTGCGTAAGTGCGAATGCGTGTCTCCTTGTGTAACTGGCATCTGCTGCGTATGAACACCGTGTCTGCAACGCTCGGCGTGAGGGAAGGACTGCCAGAGCTGGAACAAAATGACTTCCTTCCACCGCAGTCTCGCAAACGTTGACCGCTGCCTGCGGGACAACGCTCTTTGTCCGCGTCGGCTTCTGGGACATGTGTATACATGTATCATATATGCATGTGTAGTTGTCTACCGCGTGTGTATAATATACAGAGCGCACAGCGGAGCCTCATTTGGTCTTGGTTAAGCTAAGTAACTCAGACCAACTAAGGGTAATGGCTCGGCTCCATGTGCCAAATGCCAAACTTACCAAACAAAAATGAAACATGCAATCAATATATAAATATCCTCTAATGCCCTGCAAGCAACAGCTGTCTACTACTCCCCTCCAGAAATGCGAAGGAACTTTAAACCTTTTATCTTCAAACTAAATGGAGGAAAAGCTGATCGGCGTGTTCCCTGGCTTCCCGCTTCACTACAACACGTCTTTAATGAGTAACTGGGACATAAAAAAGAAGAACGACGTGCGGGAACGGATCGCCAACATGTGGTGTGTCTGGCGGCGGCGGATATGATGTGAGTAATCAACTGTCCAATCGAAGGATGTAAATTACGTGCGAATCCATCCAATAGTTGTTGAGATCAGTCTGCACGAAAGCGGCGGACGTAAGCGTTCAAATATGTCAGACAAACACAGTTAAAGGGCTCTGCCGCAGTAGCAGCGGCAGCGAGAGGGATCCTCAGGCTGACTTTGGGTCACTTTGCAAACAGCTCGGCAGAGTTGGACACGGACGATTCAGCCAATTTGACGCCTCAAAAAATCCAAACCGGGGACCAGTCAGTGGCGACGTACAGTAGTATTCCTCCTAGTCTGGGGATTATAGTCGGCTTTGGCTGCGAACAGAGGAGAGCGGGGTTCAAATCCCAGTCAGTCTATAAATATTGCACTTTCCTTCTTTTATCCTCCATCTCAGAACAACTTCATACACACACACACACACACACAAAAAACTTCATTTATGTATATGAAGTCGTTCTGAGATGAGGGACAAAAGGAGAAAAGCAGGCAAGTGCAAGTGCGAATGCTCCTGCATGTCAGCGTGTGTAATGTGTTGATGTGTGTGTGTGCGAGTGTGTGTCCGTGTGTGTGTTCCCCCTGTACAGACGTTGAGGAAACAGTAGGTGGCAGGTATAATATGTAGCGGAGCACAGAGGTTAGGCCGTCCGCCGAGGGAAGGAGTGTGTGAGTGAGAGAAAAGAGAAACCTCATCCAGCTTATTGTGGAGATTGTCAGGATTTATTAGGCAAGGTAAGCACAGTGAACCCCCGGCCTGTCGTAAAACACACACACACACACACACACACACAGAGTCGAGTCATAAAGCTGCTCCAGATAACTTAAGCTGAGTAGAGGGACTCAATGACATCATGACAGCTTCAGGGCAGCGCTGCCTTTTCCATGTTTTCCTTTGCCGGAGCGAAAGTTTACCCTCTCCACACCGAAGGAGGAGAGGGAAGAGGAGCAGGACTCAAAGGGGGAAAATAGGGGGAAAGGAGGCGAGAGCGGTTGATCAGGAAGAAGGAGAAGAGAGCCACAGAGAGGGGAAAGAGGACTAATCACAGGCAGGGAGGAGAGAGACCCATCAGATAGGTTACCACTCAAACTGAGCCGAAAGCGTATCGTTAGACCGCATTTCCAGTGAACCGCACTGGAGCCTGGCGGTAGATAAGGCAGGAGCAGAAACCTTTCATGCGTTCAGTCATGTACTGTTTGTCCACAGCCTCATTCATTCTGCGTTCAACACAAAGGGTGGGTTTTTTTTCCCTGTTAAAGGCTGGTTCTGGGGAGTTTTTCCTCCTCCGAATGCTCTACAGATTGTAAAGCCCCCTGAGGTGAATTTGTGATATTGGGCTACTGTATATAGGTCAAACGAACTGGACTTGGTTTCCGTTAAAAGGAAAGTCTGGTGGTGCGTTTGCCAGTTAAGTTCGGTTTGTTTGGGCTGGTGTGAAAGCTGTCAGTCAAACTCTGTGGTGTGGACTAAACAACGAACGGACCGACCGCCGGATTTTACAGTAGCAGAGATGTGATTCAAGGACGTATTAAAGACTCCGTCAAGAGGTTTGTGACTTAGCCGTAGTTTTGCTGTACAAGACGCCGTGTGGACACGGACGAGTCAGCCAATTTGACGCGTTTAAAATCCAAACCGGGGACCAGTCAATGGCGACGTACAGTAGTATTCCTCCTAGTCTGGGGATTATAGTCGACTTTGGCTGCGAACAGAGGAGAGCGGGGTTCAAATCCCAGTCAGTCTATAAATATTACACTTTCCCTCTTTCCCGTCCCGTTGGTCATTATTCATATCATGCTTGTATCTGCGGTCCCATAATACTAATGCCGGTAATAGTTCAGCTCTTCGCGAGAGCTCTGTGACACCAGCAAACACAAGCGTACACATCGGAAAGCGAGAACTCGAATTCCCTCTGCGGGTCCATGTAGTGACGGCGAGGACGACGACGACGAGGATGACGATGATGCAGCGTGACGGCCGTGGAGACCGTCCAGTCAGGGAGTCACCTGTCAGTCACGTTAACAGCTGTCGGTCGGTTCATGAAGTCAGCGTGAACACGAGCAGGACCTTTCTTTTCCTCTGGGTTCGGGCCAAATGAACCAGACTGCAGGTGCTGCTGCGTCCTCCCGCTACACTGCCGCCTGCTTTTCAGAAATTTGAACCAAATGTGTATCGCTGCAGTAAAAGGTTCAAACTTTGCCACTGAGGCCATAATGGTGCTTTGGATTTGTGCCATGCAATATTATAATGTGTAGTATTATAACACTGACAGGAGGCATTCTGACGCATATTGAGCGCTGTTACCTTTAAGTGCTGCTGCGCCTTTACTTGAGAAACACTTCGATTGCAGGACTCACTCGTAATAGAGGATTTTTATAGTGTTTTTTTGCTGCTTTTATTGAATTAAGGGACCTGGACCCTCCTTTCACCGATAGCAGCGATGGCTCAAAGCGAATGTGCCGTCAGTTTATCACTGCTGAAAGCACCTCCGCATTGATAAATGAACAAGTGGCGCTTTTAACGGGGAAGAAAGGAGAGGGAGAAGGAAAGGTAACGGGGCGGCAAAGCGCCAGAGAGAGAGACAGACTGTTTAACTTTGCGTGATTTATTAAAGTAGAAATTCGGACTGAATGACAGAGAGGTGGAAGTGAGACAGACAGAGAAGCTCATATCGTTTTATTGAAGCTGGATACAAACCCCCACAGTTTGTGCTCACGTAACGAGCCTACACGACCCCCTCAAGCTGTCAACACTCAGCTCATATTAACACGCTCCCCCCGCTGCCCGGCTTCCCAAAGGCTTCTTACGTTAACTTACGGCTATTGTGCAGCAGGTCAGTGGGGGTAAGTGAATACTGGTGCCATGTGTTTGGGAAATTGCACTGCAGGTCAGTGGGTTTGGCCACTTTCTGACCGTGTGTCCACTCTGAGGGAAATGTTGACACTGCACAGGCACTGACGGGCGGCACGACAAGCCTCACTCTGACTGCATTTTCCAAATTTCAAGATTACGTTTTAGGTTTTATTTGACAGTGGAGAGCGACAGGAGCAGAGGTCACGGGAGGTAAAAATACAAGTTCCTGGGGACTAAACTAAAGATTTGACACCATTTTTTAACAGTCTGAATGTGTTTGCCTTTATGTGCCAAAGGACCTCGCAGAGTTTTTTTTCCCCAGTATAAGGAAAAACTGCAGTGACTTTGCTCATCAAAGTCTGCTCCCAGGCGCTGGGGAGTACGACTGACACTTGTGCAAACCCTTGGGTGTCTGCAGAGGGAGCTGCGTGAAGTCTGATAAATGTCCTCAGGTGATGTCACCTGAGTCAGCGTGGGTCGGGTCTGAAGACTCCAAGTTTAAAAAGTAAAAAAAAAAATCATCAGAGGGTCTGGAGTTCGAAAGAAGTGAACTTACCAGACCTCTGTAGCCCCCCCCCCCCTCATCTCTGCAGCAGGCTACATTAGCTGCTACTAGCACAACGCTCCCCTCCTCTCTGACCAAACTGTTGGTGGCCGAGTTGCATTGTGGGTAAGGTAGGCGCCAGATTTTGGCCAAGGATAAAAAAAAGAAAAGATGGTATCTCCGACTCGGCTGCATCGGTTTCGACCTTGTTCTTAAACGTCCTTTGTGACTGCAGGGGTGCGATGCTGAATCGGTGGAGCGCTCTTTTAAGGCGCTCCTGTTCAGAGGCACAAAATCATGGGAGGAGGGAGTGTGAATTTATACATAGATAAGTTTTTCCTGTATATAATTAGCTGCCTCACCCGCTCTATCGCTGCAGACTGAGTGGTTTAAATCTGTGTTTTAACAGACACACACGGAGACACATTACAAAGCTCTCGTTTCAGCATCACAACACGAGGGAAATGAGCAGCAATAATTGTGTTGTTATTTTCTACATGACTTTACATCTCCTGCTTATTTTTCCTGACTTTTAAGCTATGCCAGTCCAGTGCAGTATGATTGAATCAGCACAGTTATGCTTATTAAGTTGCAATATTAAATTAGTGTCTTCTGACTGTTTACAGAAATAATGTCGTCAAAGGCGCTGAAAATCAACCACATCGTTGGCTCGGTTCACGTCGCTGTTGGGTGAATACGAGCTCGCACTTCCAAAAAAATCTTATCTTCGACTGCTTCGAGTTCAGCCACAGCAAAACACTCCCTTGGTTTCCACATGTGCATGACATGTGTCAGCAGCCTGAGCATCAGACCATGTTCAGCAGCAAATCAGATGAACGGCGGCTCATTGACGTCTTCGGTCGTAGCGAAGAGCGAAGAAAAACTTTTGTGCCTCCGATGGCAATTTGACAAGCAGGTTATTATAGGAGCGGTGATCATAAAGGCAGCAACACAACAACAGCACCGAGGCATCCAGAGAAAGAACAAGTAGAACGAAACGTTCGTGTCTTTTTCTGAAAAGGAAACAACTTGTTCCTGCAGCACAAGCCAAGAGTTTCATATAAAATAAATACACCTGTTTATTTATATGAATCTCAAAAGCCCCCTTTCACGCAAGTGACAAACAGAATCGTCAGGCACGGCGATGGTAGCTGCAGCCCCACAGTGACGGGTGGTACGGGTGGGCAGAGTGCCTCCGTGACACAAGATAATCAGGAAGCAAAGGGGGATTACTCAGTAACTACAGAGTATAATGCACAACTTTACTCGAGGGAGCCCAAAAATGGCAATTAATGATTAAGTAATCAGGGATTAATAAGTAGTTATTAGAGTGAATTGGGAATGACTTATGTAGAAAGAGGCCAACATTTGGATCCACAGATATCTATCAACTAATTAATACATAGTGACCATAAACTGTATGTACTGTAGATGGTATCTTTAAGTCAGTTCTCTGGTAACTCGCCATTATTTGCTATATAATCCTCGATCCAGAGTTTTCAGGAACAACTTATTAGCAATTTATCGATTTCCAAGTTGCTACTAGTTGGTGCGCCACGCGTTCCTTGGTAGCTACACGATGCTGTTTACCAGACTGGTGAAGGAACACTTGATCGAAAGTTGAATTACCAATTTCATACTACCTCAAATACGGGAAACAGTGTGTAATTAGCAGCAACGGACGTACTTGTTGGGACGCACTTTCCAGGCCTGCACGTGTGTGCAGAAGTTTGTCTTGATGGGCAGTTTGTTTACGTGAGTGAAGAGATGGAAGTGGTCAGTCTTGAACTGATTAAAGCAGACGTTTGATTCCTTTATCTCTCAATCTGGCCCTAAATTGAGTTTGATACAAACAACGCGTACACGCACATGCAGACGCACCTTTTGTTTCTTCCCAGACCGTTTCTGGGAAAGATGGAAGTGGTTGCGAGTCAACACATTGAACATATTTGGAACTATAACACTGAAATCAAAAACAACAGTCCAGAACAGACAACGCCTCGACAGGGTGGTCCACCTTGTCATCACCAGGGGAAACATTGGTACTCTCACACACACACACACACACACACACACACGCCCACGCATTCTGCAGAACATTGTCCAGTTTGCCCGTCATTGTCCAGGTCTTAAGCGGGTTTGACAGGAGGGCCGGATTACACCACTGTTGTCTTTCTTGGCCTCTCCATCCCATAATAATATTATGACACTATTGTCAAACACCGGATCAGATACGCTCACGCACGTGCAGACAAATCCACAACGCATGCGCGCGGGTCTGCGCCTGAAGGCCAGCTCGTTTACGCCCAACATTTTACTTTCTGTATATTGACGTTCGAAACGCTTCACCTGAGGTGCTGCGAAGCCCCTTACGAGGCATCAAATACATTATAACCGCGTGCGTAATCTAGGGAGGGATCTGTCACAAGGATAGCTGATTGTGGTTTTGGTGTCAGGAGACGTTGAAGACAATGAGATATAATGAGGGAAAATAAGAAACAGAAAAACACGATGAGTAAGGAAGACGGGACTTTGGCGATCAGCGGTAGAGAACTGCGGTTGCGGTCTGACGCTCCAATAGCCTGACACAAAGCCGTGGGATGAAACTCTGAAACGCAAATCACATGTTGTGGACACGAACGATGTGAACTTACATTCCTCCCCGGCAAACGCCTTCGACTAACAACGGCAGACATTCAATGCATCATCAATCATTTGTCATGTGAAAGGTCAATAAAAGGTGAAGTGAAGCAAACAGTAGTTAAAGGTGAGGTTGTATCTCGGTCGAGTGTGAGGAAAATTGGAGCTCTCACTGAGTTGACAGCTGGTGGTGGTTGTCATGGTGCGGACATTCACCTGAATACACAGGCTCCCCAAGGTGGATTAACCCGGCAGCCCACGATCACCTATTCAGATACTCGCATGGTCGTATCCGGGTTATTGAAAACGACGTGAGACATTTACACGTCCCAACTCACAGAGTGCATACAGATATACACTACATATATATGTAGAGGGGACGAGCCATTCGGGGCAGGTGGGGTGAAGCTCCCCCTGCTGGCCGCAGAAAAAAACATTTTAGAAACGGATATAATTCTGGATCGACGCGGGCATGAAAAAAATCATCGCTTGCTGCTATTTATCATTATTCTACAGTTTAATCTCAGAGTCGGATCGAAGAGCTGTAAAGTGGTGTTTTAATTGCCGTTGGCTGCAGAGTTCCCTGCGTGGGGACAGCCCCGCCCTCACGGCGCCGCGCAGGCCACATCTAAAGGAAAAATGTGCATAGGTGTCGCAAACGGCCTTACTCAAAGGCGGGACGAAAAGCCCGCCGGCGTAGGGAGGGACGAGAAGAGATCGTCATTTAAGTACGGGGACAAGGGCGCACACGCTAGGACAGTCTCTCTCTTGGAAGACGTTGTGTACGTAACGAAAAAAGGGAGCTTGAGAGACGAGTTCAAATCCTGCTGGCCGTCTCTCCTCCACACAGCTGACCTATCGCGACAGGAACTGGGCGTGAATGCCGGATCGACAGTCTCGGAAAGTTACAGCAGCTATCAGAGGCAGCCCCCACCATTCTGGTGCTGGAAGAAAATGCCAGTTGCGATGGTTCAGGCATCTGATCAGGAAGCCTCCTGGGCACCTCCCTTTGGAGGTTTTCCAGGAATTGTCCGGCTGATAGGAGACCCCGGGGTAGAGCCAGGACAAGGGATCATATACCGCATCCTGCGTGGGGGTTGCCTCTGCATCTCCCGAGAGGAGCTGTAAGACGTTGCTGGGGAGAGGGACGTCTGGACTACCTTGCTCGGTCTGCTGCCACTGCGGCAGAAAATGACGGATGGACGGAAAGTGCGAGAAAAGGCCAACATAGGTTTTTCAAAATAAGCTTTTAAAAAAAAATTCACGTAAAGTTATGACTCAGCCTCGTATTAGATTCACAGGAGACACAGAGACATGTTTTGAAATTATTGTTCCAAATGTGGAAACATGTCATATTGACCCGATGAGACCCATTTATTCAGGATTAGTCATGGTAAAAATCTGCTGAAGTTTGAATGGGTTTTGCCAAGGACAGCCAAATGACTTATTCCTGTTTCACATGGTGATTCGTGCCAAGGAACCATCAGAGCCTCAGATGAAAAGAAAACACAAGAATTATCCTCACCCCCCCATGGAGAGTTCAGCACTAAGTGGAAAACTCAGTAATCATGTTGTCTCTTCCAGTTGAAACTTCATCCTCATATTCACCATAGCAAATACTACTTCATCCCAGCCTCATTCCAAACTACAGTTAAAAGAGCCAACCTCTTGCGGCAGAAACGGTATTTTGTAACCAAACTTCCCAGTATTCGCCCCATTGTCCTCGTCCTATTGTCCTATATTTTATCAGCTTCCCTCCAGGCAGTACACTTCATAACAACTGAAAACTACAAAATAATGTCCGTGTTACTTTAAATTTAGTGTCAATAGTTTTTTGTCTGTCCACATTTCTTTCCATGTATTAATTTGCTTAAAATCCTGCCACTGTGACAAAAACCCTGGATAAGCAGCAGAAAATGGACGGATGGAGTTTTTCAGCATTTTAAATCCTGCACCGTTTACATTCGTGTCCACTAGCTTGCATTACTGCGTTTGTTGGCGCACGACTGCCCCCTGTCTGACACCAGTGACAAGACTACGTGCTGCGTCATCCATGTACGCAAGACAAACAACACGGGGACCCGCGCGTGAATAACCAGCCCCGTGTTGTTTGACGGAGTTAAAAAACGCCACGGGTTTCGTTCGACAGAACACAAACAGAAACATCTGCGGCGACAAAAGAAAACATGGGGACTGCGCCACGAAGCCAGTTTTGTGAGTTATCCAGCTGTTTTGGGGATTTGGGTAGATCACCATGGTAACCAGCGTAGATTACCCATGAGGAGCTAACCCGATCCAGAGCAGGTTATAGCCAGTGAATCAGATCAAAACCTGTCAACAAGCATCAGTGGAAAAACGGAGTCATCATTCCTACAGCACTGATTTACAATAAAGTGACAAGTAATTAAGACAAATAGATATTTTTATAGATCAGTAGCATCATTGTACCGTCCCAGGCTTTTCATGTGTCCACCAGATACCCACATGAAGACTATTACAGCTGCTTTTTAATTTTCACTCCCAACAGGATTCCTGACCGAGCCGATGCTTTTGCGCTCGTATTCGAGAGGGTGTGATGATAATTGGGGAAAAAAACAAAACTAGGCCCTCTGTTGTTTTTCATTAGCAAAATAAAAAATAAAATATTTCCCACGATTGTAAATGAACATTGACCTCATCAGACTAGAAATATTTACCTCCTCCTCTCTCCTCTCTGCTTTGGCAGCAGAAACAGTCCGATGTTGCTTTCAGCTTTTTTTTTTTATCCACACATCATATACTCATAACAGTTTGTTCATCATCAGAAAAAATTCATTCATTCACGGTCCTGACGCTTATAATGACCAACTTCTCCGCTCTCACACGAACCCGCTCGTGGCCAGAGGTAAACCCCGACCTAACTGAGCCAGTTAATAGCCCGTCTCCTGACAACAGTCAATGTCAGACTCACTGAAGCCAGTTAGCCCCAAGAGAGCCGGGCCGAGCTGAACTCGCCCCGTGGTACGAGGCCCTGGATGTGTGGATCGGAGGCCTGGATTCAGTGCACGCATAATCCTCGTCTTTTTGATCTCTGTGCTGCTGACACAGAGAAGAGAGGAGAAACAGAGAGGCATTTCTGTGGCAACCGATGGAGCACAGACTCATTTCATCTCACTCTTAAAACCAAAGAATGCCTCTGTTTTGAATTGTTCCGCTTGTGTTTTCATTGGAAACAAATGCCCGTGTTTTGTTTGGGTAGAAGTCAAGGGGTCATATTCAGTAGGAATCAACAACAGAAAATGTTTCGAAACCGAGGACGGACAGTCCGACGTTACCGGGAGATCGAGGAGTGAACGGCATTTTAAGACGTGTCTCTGCTCGGGTCTCCACCTCTACAGATGAATACAGAGGGTATGCAACCGAGAGGAGGCCATGTGTATGTTATTGTACATTTACTTTTACTTTTAGCTTGTGTTGAGACAACGTCAATAAATCTGTTGATGTGATATAAAGTTATATGTCTAAACCTGAACCCTGACTGTAACAATGGGCTTAATAAACGGTACCAATAGCGTTTTTAGCCTGAAGAGATGAGGAGTAATGTTGGTCTGTTGGTCTGTTGGTCGGCATGAAATTTGGATCAGACGTTCATGGTGCCCGGAGGATGATTTTTTAATGATGTTGGTGGACTTTTCAGCCCCGACGTCGACATTTGCGGTTCAGAGTGAAATGTCTCGACGGCTGTCGGATCGATTGCAATTCGACCTGCACAGACGTTCGTGTTCCCCTCAGTATGAACTGTAAAAACTTTGGTGATGCTCTGACTTTTCCTCCAGCGCCACCATCAGGTCGACAATGTAATTTGTGCGACACTTTGGTTCACAAACCAGCAGTTTGAGACGTGTCAGTGGTTCTCAGCCATTGCAACAACTGTGAATCTGAGCGGACTGCGGCTGCTGTGCCCCATGAACTTTTTCTCTTCTCGCTCTTCGCCCCTTTCCCTTTGTCTCTCACTGCCTCGCCGTGACATTCTCCGCTGTTATCGCTCTGTCTGACCTCTCTCTCTGTCGTACCCTCATCCTTCTGCTGCCCTCTCCCTCTGTCTCCCTCTCCCAGCCTCCAGGTGAAAGAGCTCCTTTCTTCGGGCGTCTGTCACGCAGCTGCCGCCTCCAGTAAACACCTCAGGGTGCTCGGGGCTCCTGCGGCTCCAGCGCCGCCCAAACAAAGACGGCGGTTATGTGTTGGCCTGGCTTTTATGTAACCCGGCAGCAGGTTAGAGAGTCGGCCCCGCAATCCAAACATCGCAGGTTCAATCCTTGCGGCGAGCGCGTTTACGTGAGGATGTCGAAATGCTCGCTGACTGTACCACTGTATACCACAAGTTCTGCTAAAGGTGCTGGTATTTTATTTACTCATTATCACCTTTATTTTGACACGTTATTGTTACTACCTAAAACAAACGAGGCTGCCAGCGGCTCCGCCTACAGGTAACCTCCACCAGGCAACATCATTCGTAGTCATTTTACGCCTCGTTGTAGATGTTCTGCGTCTCCCTGCGGTCGTTTTATGCATTTTTGAAGACATTTTGTGTATCTCTGTAGATGTTTTTTACATCTCTGTAGTAGTGGTCCGTGTCGTTTTGTAGTCAACTCATTTATTCACCATTCGTTTCACAGCGGGGAGGAAAAGTGGCTGTCAAAAATCAGCAGATCCACACAGCTATGCTAAATACTACAGCACACAACCCAAGATATTATAGGAAACCATCAATAGAAGACCGATTTTCACCTCAGCATGCTGTGCAGCTGTAATATGCATGAAAGATAACCAAGAATAAATGTAGCCGCTAGAAGGCACTGTCATTTGAACTTAAAGTAATGTTGTTTTGGGGCTTTTGGTGAAACGGCTGCTGCTGTTAATGAGGTCGGTCTCTGAATGGATGGATGGAAATACACAGAATGGGTGTGAGGTTGGTCTATGTCTGGACCATGACCTGATATCCAAGGGAATATCTGGACCATTTGGGAATCACTGTTGTAGGCCAGCAGTGATTCCCAAAGCATTGCACGGGGCCTTTTTCTCAGTGGTCACATTATGTAGCCTCGACTCAGTTTGATTCTTGTCATTGTTGTTTTTAATTGCGTATCGTGATTTCCGTTCTTCTCGTCTGTGAGTTACTCTGGTGGTCTTGGCTCCTGTGTTGCCATGGCGAGGGCAAAGGGTGGCTGGAGATGATTGATGACCGGGATGTAGACCTGACTGTATTCACAAGCAGGTGCAGGACATCAGTGAATTCCCCCCGAGAACGGTACGGCAAACCAAAACCTGAACATCTGTCTGCAAGAATGGCGCGTGTGTTTGTTTGTCTGTGTGTATGTGTGTGTGTGTGTGTGTGTGTGTGTGTGTGTGTGCGTGCGTGCGCATGTGCTTGGCAGGGTTGGCCCACGATGATGGTGTGTGTTTGGCAGGGTGGCTTAGCAACAATCAGGTAAAATGCCCCATTATGAGCATTCCTTAGTCCTTAGATCTTAGCAGTTGTTTATCCAGTCACAGACATTATTACGCTGTAGTCCAGCATGGATATATTTAGCACAAGACTCGACAACCATTTAAGGCCCATTGTTATTGGAAAGTCTGTAGTTTGATTCCAAATTGATGCATCCACTGTGGAAAACAAATTGCTGGCATTAAAGCAAAACACACTGTGGCTTGCAGTTAATGCAGCGAGTTATCCTAAAACTTTTAGTTCGGTGGATAAAATTGCCTTTACGTGCTTAATTGCTCTCAGGGTCATGTGGGCTGGAAGGTATCAGAGCACGGCTCAGACAGAAGATGAACCATGCTGGACATGTTGCGGTTTAACAAAGGATAACGCGGACATACCACCTGAGAGTCACACAAACACATGTAGAAGCAAACTCAAACTGGTGCAGCAGTGCCAACCACTGGGTCCCACTGTGGGAAAGCAAGATCCTGGAAAGAGCTTGAACCCCCGGACCTCAGTCCCTCTTCCTCAGCCCATGGCCAACTGGCTGTATGACCGCACTAAAAATGCAGTGTTGCAGTACTACAGGGCAAGAATATAGCGGCAGATGACATGAAGTTGGGGAATTACTGAAAGCTGGAGTTCATCAACTATTGAACTTGATGTCATTTTGAGAACATTTGTGGTTTTTTATGAGAGGCAGCCGTGATCACAGAGACGGATCAGCTCGGCTGTATTTCGTACCCAGACCAATCATACCATTCTCTTTCTATTAGGTCGCTTTGACACCTTTATTTCTGTTCATTTGGTCCTACCCAAGGAAAACAGGACTTAGAGTTTTTTTCCGAGAAGAGAAAAAAAGGTTGCTCTTTGGCAGGTTTGATTCACAGCATTTACAATGGAGTTTAATAGTAAACAGTTTTTATGGTGGAAAACATCAGCGGAAACTTCTCAAACTGCTCAGTCTGTTCCAACGAGGCTGGGAGTCTACGGCCATGCTAGTATCTCTGTAAGGCTGCACTTTGACACAGCTGCACTTTGAGCTAAATGCTAACATCAGTAGGCTAGTATGCTCATAGAGATGATGTTCATGTTTATGTTTACCCTGTTCACCAGTTTAGTTTAACATGTTAGCATGCCAATAATACAAAGTGCAGCTGAGGCTGATGGGTATGTCATTAGCTGCGCAGATATTTGGTCAAAAACCAAAGTACTGGACAGACTAACATTTTTTACTGATGATTAAAAGTCAGAAGATCACCAATGTCATTACGCAATCTGGCCATCGTGGCTGTTGTTGAAACATTTCACTCGAAGCACTCAATGTCCGGGACATGCCAAAGTCAGTAGGATTCATCCTGTGAGGAACATGAATGTCTGAACAAAATTTCATGAAAAGCCTTCGAACAGTTGTTAAGATAAGTCGGCCTGGAGCTAAGTGGTGGACCATCCACAGAGCGATGCTGCTAGCAGGGCTAAAGTTTGCTTATAACTTCTGGTCCAGTTCACGGTCACTCTGGCTTTTTATAAACGACGCACGAAGAGTAAATATGACTGACATGTACCTCACTGATTGGACAGTTTTGGTGATGTCATCCTGCATCCTCAGCAAATCATCAGGACCCACGTGTGAACATGAAACTCTGGTGTCCGACAGGAGGCCAGTCTGCACTTTACCGGACCTGATGCGTTCATTTATGTCCTCTGGTGTCACAGAGAACTGACTTCCGATTGAAAGCTTTATTAGTATTATTAGGCTGCAAATCGACCACGTATTATGAGGGTGGAGATGGGACGATAAGTGCATCTTGTACAGAAATATTGTGGTGCATTACTGTGGGACCACCGTCTTTTTAATGAACTTAATGATCTGTCAAAGTACACAGAGGATTCAATACGTGTTATATATACAATACGTGTAGAGGTTGATTATGAGATGGCTTCCTGAAAATGTCATGAACAGCAGATGGATTTATTAGTTGATTTGCTTTTAAAGTTACGCTGAAATCACATCCTGCGGTTGGCGTGTTTGCTTTCAAACCTCATACGAACCGCACCAGTCTGCTTGGAAGCAGACCGAGGCCCTCTCGGCCCGGTTGTTTGGTCAGCGGGGTCCGCTTGACAGCGTTCTCACCAGCCTAAATGAACCGTACTAACTGGGCAAACACACGAGAGTTCGTTTTAACTGAACCAAACAAGTCAGGTGTGAAAACCACCCCAGACTACCTGAAAACCTGGGTGCCAGCCCACCGAAGGTCCTGTTCCGACGTAGCAGTGTTTTTAGTCCTAGTTTTACTCTCAGTCTGATCCCTGGAAGTGATTCTGAGACACTTGATAAATAAAGGCCCCGATGTCGCTTGCCACATGTTGTCACACAGTTTCCTCCCAGGCTTCAAAAGGGTCGTACTCTCATCTGTGAGTTGTCAAACTAAAAAACATAAACATAAGTCCCATTGTGTACACACGGACACAAAGACATAGTTACAAACAGGTCACCGTTCAAATGCAAATACATCTGCTGTCTGTTTGGTAAAAAACAAACAGGCTGCCAAAGAAACAAGCAGCTTTTCACTGTCAGCCCTTTTCTCTACACTGATTGGCCGATCGGGGATCAAGAACCGATCGTGAACGGTGTGTACATACAGTGTATACAGTATATAAAGATATAAATATATATATCTACCCTGTCTCTCTCTTTCTGAACATGGGGGCTAAGGAGGTGAGTGAGGCCGGCACGCCAGAGCCGAACATTCGAGGAAAACTGCCGAAGGAAATTGCTTTGGAGAGAACCGATATTTTCTTATTTGGCGGCGGCTGTGTTTGCCCAGCACCTCACAGAGAGAGGAACAGTGTTTTCTTAATGACGAGCGATGGGTGAAAATGTCAGCGGGATCAGGATCGCCATGAGGCCCCTCCACTCCCTCAGAGGTAGTAGCAGAAGAAGACGTCAGAGAAAGAGAAAGTGACACAAAACACACCGGATTTTAAATTCACGACCTCTGCGATGTGACTGGCTTCTTCTCCATAGCGATGGGCGAGGGTGTTGTTGTATTCTGGGCCATACAGAATGCTGTTCAGGTTACAGTACACTGTAACATGAACAGCATGAACAGTAAACATGAACAGTAAGCACTTCCGGAAGTGAATAACAAGGCGAACGTCAATCACAGGTCTGTGATGGAAGCTGAACGTCAGAAATAACAGATGCAGCCCCCAAAACCACCTCCTGGCCCGGTCACCTTCTTCAGGTGGAGCTTTTCGTGCTGCCATGATGCCGGGAGCTCTGCTGCTCGTATCGTTTGGCTTTTTTGGCACTCTCGTCTCAGGCAAGGGTCCAGGCAAAGAGGTTCATTCCTGCAGGTGACTGAAGTGTTTTTTGGATGTGGCGTTTTAGTCTGACAACAACGCGAAGTTGTAGAGGACGGGAGAGGAGGGACACAGTTGCTGATGGTGAAGGACAAAGTGGCCTTTGTTAGGACTCTGGAGAACTGGAAACGCTCGGGACTATCATGGAACGACTTTTGGAAAAAATCAAAATGTTATAATCAGTTCGCTATTCAATATCTCTAAAGAGGAAAATCCACTTTACAAAAGCACTGAGTGAGAGCAGGTGTAACATTGTGTTCACCCCACATATTTAATTTAGAAATTGAACTCATTACTTTTCTTTAAATTCCTGAAAAGCTGACCATGATGTTGGAGGTCTGACTCCAACAATACAACACTATGTTAGAGAACTGGGGGTGACAAAGAGGAAAGGTTGTCGACAGGAAGGGATAAAGCGAGCTTTGTTGGGGCAAAGCTCTGAGGAACAGTGGCTGCAGCCAAGGTTCAGATGAACAGATAAAAACACACTTAGCCTGCACTTTAACAGTTACCCCCTGATGGGTGGGCTGAGGGCCACTGCGCTGAGTTCTCCCCTTCATAATAACAGCCGATCCACTTTACTGTTGGAGGTGCAGGGTCGTTGCAGCGCAAACTGAAAAGTTAAGGGTTCATCGCAGGTTCTCCAGAGGTCCAAGTGGAGCCAGTAAATGGCTGAGGCCTTCTCGCCAGGAAACATATGCACCGACTCCGTGTGTGTGGAGTGTGCCTGCAAACGTGTGTGTTAAAAGAGAAAGAGATCTGGAGATATTTCAAGGAGATGTAAGAGAGTTATTAATTGCTACTCCAGCACACTTATCCCCATAACTGTCTTTAATTTCATCTACTCTTTGTTTATGGTTTTCCAGCACTATGGGACTAGCTACACATTAAATATTTGGCATAAGAATAATAATAACAGGAATTATGTAGGGCTACAGTGAAACTAGATGAAGGCGAGTGAGAGGCAGACTTGAAAAGAGGGAGAACACCGAGCCACATTTAAAGAAAGAATAGATGCGTTGATGGAAAGACATGAACAGAGGTAAACATCATCCAAAGTCATTACTAAAATGATCAAAAAATTAGCTCCAATAGAAAACGGAAAGGGCACAGACACACAAACGTGCACACACACACACACACACGCACACACACACTCATAAACACACATGCACACACACACAAACCCACGCTTTTAAATCGGCGATGGATCATTTTTGTCAGAGCTTTGACTGATTCCAAAAGTATGTTAGAGTTTGTTGGAATGCACACAGCAGCGGTCACCGTTTCCAAGCAGAGATCACGATCATGTTACTCTTCTCACCTGCAATATTCAAAGCTGATCTGCCAAAAAAAAAAAGAAAAGTGCTGAGAAAAGCACTTGTTTTCTGCACAAACGTATGGTGGACAACCGCAGCGGTGGCGGCTGACGTCGCTAACTTCCGCATCAAACGCGAACACGTTCCTTGGTGGGACCGGCCTCTGTAAAGCTTTTAATTTGAAATGAGCAGCAGGAAGTGAGGAAAGTGACCAAAACGCACGGTGATTGATTTGAGACTGTGCAGCGAGCGAGTGGTGGTGTACATACAGTACGTTCCCATTATTCTGTGTGTGTGTGTGTGTGTGTGTGTGTGTGTGTGTGTGTGTGTGTGTGTGTGTGTGCGTGCACCAGTGTGCGAAGGCCAACTATAACAAATGTTGTTTGACTAGAAAATGGAAAGTTTCTTTGCTAAAAATCATGATGATGCTGTGTGTGTGTGTGTGTGTGTGTGTGTGTGCGCATGAGCTAGCGTTTCATTATGCCTGTGTGTCTATGTAGCTGGATGTGTTTACTTGTGTAATCGCCCCCCCCCCCCTTTCCTCTCTATGTTTTTCAAAACATTTGAGCTCATAAATCAAATAATCTCGCTGTAAATAACAGACAAGTTTGTCTTGGTTCACTTGAGACAAGCCAGTGGATTTATACTCACACAAAGTCATTCATAACTATCAGGAAACGTTTTTTTATTCTTGGGTTTTGAAAAGCTTTTCCCACAATCCAGCATTTTTCCCTGCGTTCCTTCATTCGACTTAAACACGAGTCACTCAGATCTGAGTTATTGTCGGTCGATTCGTTCTGCTTAACACATAAATGCATTCGGTCACAGTCACAGATGTAGTCAGTGGCGTTGGATGTCGGCGTAGCCGCCGCAGACCTTCGGTTGCTCTCAGTCGTTTCCTTCGCAGCCCGCTCGCGCTGAACTTTTGCCCTTCCTCGCATGCGGGGGTTTTTGAAATCCACTGCAGCGCCAGAGAAAGCTCCGCCACCTCCGCACGAAACGGTGAAGTCGAGGACGTTCGTCAATATTTCGTCGACTGCGTTGAACTGTGGGGCTCGGGGGCACGCAGCCACATTTTATGCAGGAAGTGACATAATCGCGTACACGGGCTTTGGGCAGTTACTCGGTCGGTAACGGGAGGGCATTGTTGAAAATGGCATAAGTGTGTATTTACCCACCGGGCTCAGGTTTCACGCAAGGGCCGCATGTAATAAAATGAACCAAACGTACCCGTACTCCGTTCAAGTCCCAATACGAGCGGCGCTGGGGTTCATACTGCAGCAAACGCTCCCAGAGGAAGTGATTTTGTTTCTTTTTTTGTTGCTTCCTTCTCCGCGCCGAGCCGCAGGAAGTTATGGTGTCAGTGGCACGGCGGTCTCACGTTTCATACAGCTCCCTGTGCTGGCACTAAGGGGGATCCCCAATGACATATTACAGAGAATTTAGCTCCATTAAAATCATACGAACCAAATATCTGCTGCCAGTCTCTCATTCGAAAACAAATCCGTCCTGACAATGTCATGCTGATGATATTCCATGAGCATGAGAGCATGTATTGCACGGTGCGGGGATTTTTCTCTGCGGCATGTATGACACCTAAAACTTCAGGGCGAGGGCGGGACCGGGCCGACGGCGTGGATCCTCTGCACGAGGGCCAGAGACGAAGGTCCTTTAGAGGCCGCAGTGTGCTCAGACGTCCTCTGTGCAGTGGCCTCTGGGCTTCAGACAGGAAGACACGGGACAATCTGAGCAGGACGGCCGAGAAGGTGGCTACATAAGGAGAGTGGAGCGTGCAACAGCCGTCACAGACAGGCCCTCCCAGTCCCGGCACCAGGCTCGGAGCACTCTGAGATGGTCCTTCAGTGACAGGCTCCCCCATTCGCGGTGGACGCAGGAACACTCAAGCAGGTCGTAGCTCACGTCTTCTCCGTGAATCGTAACCAACCTCGGACCGGAACGTAAAGGTTAATGAGTTGTAATCTGCATCTGTTTAATGTCTTATCTTGTCTCGTCTTGTCCTATATTGACTTATCTCATTTTGTCCTCACGTCTTATCATATCTTGTCTAGTCTTGCGCTGTCTTATCTTGTCTTATTCCGTCTTTAGTTGTTTTGTTTTGTCTTATCTAATCTTATCGTGTCTCATCCTGTCTTATCGTTTCTTATTTTGTCTCGTTGTCTTATTTTGTCCTTTGTTATCTTGTCGTATTTTGTCTTGTCTTATCTTATCTCATCTTGACTTGTCTCACCTTGTTTTATCTTCTCTTGTCTCATTTTCGTCATATTCGTATCTTAACGTATGTCGTCTCGTCTTGTCCTCTCCTACTTGTCTTTGCTCGCCTGGTGTTGTCGAGTCAAGAACTATGTTTTGAGCCGCGTGCTGTTCTTAACAGCGCGTGAGGACTGGGGTTGCTTGCGTCCGGTTGAGAGCGCTGGGTGTTTATGCCGCCCGTGTTGACCATGGACCTTTCAAACAGTGTGTGTCTGTGACGACTTCGGCCAGGCCGATGTCAGTGTCCTGACACCTCTAACTGCTCCGGGCGAGGCTTTTTAGGTGAAACTGACTGCTGGAGACAGCAGCTACAGCTATCAGTTGTGTTACTGACTGTGCCTTTGGCATCAGTTTCTTGTTTTTCCCCTTTTTTCTTTTGATTTTTGCATTGGTGTATTTTGCTATTCACTTACTGTGTATTTATCATTAGTCCTATTTTCTAGTTGTCCCTACTTTCAGACTTTTTACTTCCTCTTTTCCAAACGGTGCGTTTAGCAGTTGCGATGAAGCCATCTCCCTGCAGGGATCGATAGAGTTTTTATCGATTGTGATTCAGATCTTTCCGGCCTGGATTTATCTTTTTTAATCGGCTTCTCTCACAGCGACGCTGCTGTCGTCCCAAACACGGTAGTTGATGGAAACCATTCTGAGACTCCACATGATGCGTTTAAGTTTCATCATATGTACTCTGCTGTATGCCCGTAGCTTCAGTTGACTCTGCAGAAGCTTAGAAAAGTCTTTTCATGTTAGTGCCAAAGGGCTTTTGATGTTATACAACTTTTGGGCGGTTTTGGGGAGCTTAAGGGTTGTAAAAGATGGAGCAATGACAAAAGAAGACGCATACAATGTGGTTGAAAATAAAAAGCTGGAAAACATTATTATTAGATTATATTATCAGGAAATGGTCACATTTCAGCTGAGAGAGACAAAAGAGCTGTGGTTCGGTTACACAAACCAGAGATGGAATCCCTTAATGAGGTTAAAGGTCTGCTAACAAAGAGGGCATGTGGGTAGAAGGAACCAGAACACTGTGTTTCATTTTTTTAATCAGCTTGAGGTTACACAACGAGGAGCGAAAAGGAGTCTGGAAATAGAACGTGCCAACCAGAGGCTTCTTTGCATGAGTGTGTGAGCGAGCGTGTGTGTTTGAGCCTCTAATTTCTGTACTAAAGAGCTAAATGCAAGAGCCACTCATACGGACACGGAAGGCTTCTTAGACGCTCTCATTGCCGCGTTCTCCTAGTTTTCCCTTCGGTGTGAATGAAGTTCACGAGTGGACCTGCCCCGTCATCAACAACATGCCTGCCTTCCCCCGTAGCAGCCGGCGCTGCGCAGAGCCCCGTCGTCAGATAACCGAGGTTGACTGCCGGTCATGAATATACCACGTGGACACCGACAAGCTGCCGAGCTGCAGATAAAATCATTATTTTACAACCACAACGTCATCAGGCAAAGCAGAACCAAAACACAGGACGATGAGCAGCAGCCGCGCTGTGAGTTGACTGAGCTGCAGGCTTGTGAAACATGCACGAAGGAGTCTGCCACAGTTCAGTCCCTGCCACTCTCGGCTGCCCTGCATTAACCCCAGCCCTTCCCGCCCTCTCCGGTCACCCGCCCCCCCCAACACACACACACACGGGCCCACCTGCTCATCTGTTCCCCAATTCCTAAATTGGTTCCCTTGTTTTATGCCTTCGTGCCACTGCCCTTAAATACCAGTGAACCGCACTTTTCATGTCAGCCTCTCAGTAGTGCATCTGAGTCCTTGCGTGTGTCTGAGCGCTGACAGTTGGCGAAACAACTCTAAACAATGCCGAGCGATAAGACTCGTGCCAGTAATGCGTCTGCCGAAGAAAAGGGCCTCCGGTCGCGAAGCGCTTCCCGTTGACACCCAAACCGTGACGTTACCTCGCACTTGACGTAGGGATGCAGGGACGTCAGCTGTGCTACGGTTCAAAACTCAGGGACACGCCTGCTCATGAACAGACAACTTTCATCAGGTTGAAACCAACAACTCGCTCCAAGGATGTGCCATTAAGAGAGTTTGGCTTTTTTGCATTTATAAGGATTAGATTTACTTTTTACAACTACAGTGTTTGAGTTTAGGGAATAAGTGTAAGAAGATCCACATTTGTACAGTTTTACACTCGTGTGTGTGTGTGTGTGTGTGTGTGTATTTAAAGTGAGTAGGTGTGTATAAAGACCTGTGCCTGCAGGGGAACGGTCTAATCCTGAGCTGTATATAGAAACCTCGGGATATTGGACACGGCCTTTTGATCTGTCTGCACACTTCAGTGCTCTGCTTAAACAAGGAAAAAGTCTGAAATAAACTGCGGTAGGGTGCAGGACTGTAACGCCGCGGCCCAAACGCCAGATGGCTGGACAGGCCTGAATATAGACCTGGAAATTATAGGTATCATTATCCACCTTTAAATAAGGCCATGATTAGAAGTGTCCCCATGACTCCACGAGGTTATGGTGCGTGTCGCGTACGTCAGTCGTCTGAGCTCGAAACCTTTGCTGCGTGTCACCTTTTCCTGTCAACACGCTCGCCTGTCTAAAGGAACAGCTCCTTTAAATTCGCCTGTTCACTTTCTCGCCCAGACTCAGATGCTCAGACCGATACCGCTCTCATCGTCATTGAGGAGGACCCCTGCCGGAAAGATCCAACTGCTTTGCGAATACAGCCCCAGATTTTCAGCCATCCTAACGACACGGCTCAGTCTGTCCCCCGAGGCTGAACCTGAACGACACTGGTGATCTTCTGACTTCTATTCTAGTGCCACCGTGAGGTTGACCTCGGGGTTTTCGGTGACATGCCTCGGCAGCTGTTGGATGGATTGTCATGAAACTTGGTTCAGACATTCCTAGACTTTTACGCAGCTTTCCGCTTTCGTAAGCCTGAGATTTTGACTCGGAATAACGACTGTGAAACTTTTATCAAAGTTATAGATACTGTATATTCGACTTCGCCCTTCATAATGTGGAGGTGCCTGAGGACACCTCGCGTCCTTCCGTGTCTTAAGTCGTCCTGTGACGTGAGCACATGTCCTGAGCCTGGGAATCTTCCTCCGTCTCTACCGTCCATCCCACATGACGTGAACGCCGCATCAGTCCCGTTTCTCACGTAATATCAGACAACGACAATCATTCGTGCATGAGGTCAGAGATCTATCGAAGTCTTGTATCCCACTGAACACACACACACACACACGGGCCCACCTGCTCATCTGTTCCCCAATTCCTAAATTGGTTCCCTTGTTTTATGCCTTCGTGCCACTGCCCTTAAATACCAGTGAACCGCACTTTTCATGTCAGCCTCTCAGTAGTGCATCTGAGTCCTTGCGTGTGTCTGAGCGCTGACAGTTGGCGAAACAACTCTAAACAATGCCGGCGATAAGACTCGTGCCAGTAATGCGACTGCCGAAGAAAAGGGCCTCCGGTCGCGAAGCGCTTCCCGTTGACACCCAAACCGTGACGTTACCTCGCACTTGACGTAGGGATGCAGGGACGTCAGCTGTGCTACGGTTCAAAACTCAGGGACACGCCTGCTCATGAACAGACAACTTTCATCAGGTTGAAACCAACAACTCGCTCCAAGGATGTGCCATTAAGAGAGTTTGGCTTTTTTGCATTTATAAGGATTAGATTTACTTTTTACAACTACAGTGTTTGAGTTTAGGGAATAAGTGTAAGAAGATCCACATTTGTACAGTTTTACACTCGTGTGTGTGTGTGTGTGTGTGTGTGTGTGTATTTAAAGTGAGTAGGTGTGTATAAAGACCTGTGCCTGCAGGGGAACGGTCTAATCCTGAGCTGTATATAGAAACCTCGGGATATTGGACACGGCCTTTTGATCTGTCTGCACACTTCAGTGCTCTGCTTAAACAAGGAAAAAGTCTGAAATAAACTGCGGTAGGGTGCAGGACTGTAACGCCGCGGCCCAAACGCCAGATGGCTGGACAGGCCTGAATATAGACCTGGAAATTATAGGTATCATTATCCACCTTTAAATAAGGCCATGATTAGAAGTGTCCCCATGACTCCACGAGGTTATGGTGCGTGTCGCGTACGTCAGTCGTCTGAGCTCGAAACCTTTGCTGCGTGTCACCTTTTCCTGTCAACACGCTCGCCTGTCTAAAGGAACAGCTCCTTTAAATTCGCCTGTTCACTTTCTCGCCCAGACTCAGATGCCCAGACCGATACCGCTCTCATCGTCATTGAGGAGGACCCCCGCCGGAAAGATCCCACTGCTTCGAGAATACAGCCCCAGATTTTCAGCCATCCTAACGACACGGCTCAGTCTGTCCCCCGAGGCTGAACCTGAACGACACTGGTGATCTTCTGACTTCTATTCTAGCGCCACCGTGAGGTTGACCTCGGGGTTTCGGTGACATGCCTCGGCAGCTGTTGGATGGATTGTCACGAAATTTGGTTCAGACATTCCTAGACTTTTACGCAGCTTTCCGCTTTCGTAAGCCTGAGATTTTGACTGGGAATAACGACTGTGAAACTTTTATCAAAGTTATAGATACTGTATATTCGACTTCGCCCTTCATAATGTGGAGGTGCCTGAGGACACCTCGCGTCCTTCCGTGTCTTAAGTCGTCCTGTGACGTGAGCACACGTCCTGAGCCTGGGAATCTTCCTCCGTCTCTACCGTCCATCCCACATGACGTGAACGCCGCATCAGTCCCGTTTCTCACGTAATATCAGACAACGACAATCATTCGTGCATGAGGTCAGAGATCTATCGAAGTCTTGTATGCTACTGAACACACACACACACGCACACACACTCGCGGACTTACTGTTGTACAGGAGCAGTGATACAAAGATGTACAAACGAGGTACCTTTTAAAAACGCTCCCAAATGCCTGCGCACACACAGACACACCTGTGGATTTACACACTTAGATGTGAGTATACACATGACACACACACACACACACACCTTCTCCCTCCTCTCATTGTCAGTGAAAACCAGGTTTCTCATAACATTTGCAGGCCACCCTGTGGCGATATTTATTTTGCCGATTATGTGGTTTCATTGCGTTTATTGTAGTGCGCCAGCTCCACATGGTTTTACGTTGGAGTAACAGTGTTTATGAAGAGGGTGAAAGTGGGAGAGAGTCGCTCAGTTTTGTCCAGCGCTGAGTCTGTGTGGGTGCGTGGGTGCGTATAGTCTGTGTTTGTGTATCTAATTGTGCCTTGCGCTGACCAGAAGGTCCAACACTGAGGGAGTCCAAGTTGGCTGCTGTGCAACACTGCATTCATGGGATATTTGACAGGAAAAGACTAACACAGCCATCCTGAAGTTTAAAAAGTGATTCTAACAAACTGCATGTCAACAAACCGATAACGCCGAGGTAGCAGAGTGTGCTTTGTATGTTGTCTTAATGATGGATGTCGTAAAACAACATTTTCCACCATGTTTGAGCAGCTCCCTTTCCAAACTCGCCTCTGTTCCACCAGCATTTCACCAGATCTTATCCGGCGGTGTGTCGTTGGCCTTTCTGAAAAGCTGAAACATGTTTTTGGCATTTTTCGTCCATACTTGAAGCCTAAGGGGAATCTACTACTGGTCTGGACAGTAACATTTGTCCTTTCAACCAGGGTTTCACACTAAGTAATAATCCAGCTTGTGTTGTTTCTTAGAGAGCACGGGCCCTCGGCTCTCTACAACCCCAACCGGACGGATGCAGCGAGGCAGGTTGGACCATCGCTGGCGGTCAGTCTGAAAATAATCCTCTGCTCAGGTTGAAGGTGGGCAGAGCCACGCTGGGCATGAAGAGAGGACGCCGGACTCCGCACCGACCAACACCATGAAGTTGTCCTTTGTCCCACCGACGAGAGAGCGAGCCAGACGTTTCACACACTCCTCAGATCGTCGCCTGTGTGGGTGTACTATGGATGCCTTCAGAACACATCACTGGCACTGGTTGGCGTGTTCCTTCATCACTACGAACACACACACGCTGAGCTTTACTTTGGCTCAGTGCCACACACACCGTCCCGCTGCCCCATACACTCACTACGGCACCAAATGTGGATGAATCCGCCGCTGAAACTAGTGCTCAAGGCTGAGGCACCACCATCAATAACAAATACCGTAGTGCATGTAGAGCAGAGGTCTTCAGACCGTGAGGCACCCGTCCCCAGGGGTGGCACAGAGGGACGGAGGGGAGGGGAGGACACTGTGTGTGGTGAAAGGGACAGGTGCGCGCAGGTGATCTAAAAACAACGGAAAGCTGGTTGTTGTAGTTGGGCCGCTGATTTGACCGCTCCACCAACACGACCAGCGGCGGCAGCTGCAGCGTGTGGCCGCGACGCGCGGAGGCAAAGTGAGATACTTTAAAACCCTCGGCCCCTGGTTGCTGCAATTTACGCCACGAGTCACACACTGTCCCAGAGTCCTAACTCAGTCGCATGTGAACGCACAGACATGAGACACGTATTTTTAGACTCTCAGGACAGCATGGTCACCTCTGATGTCCGTCACGAATGAACCAAAACCTGCTTAGAAACCCTAGGACAACGACGCTCCTTACATCTGCAGAACCTGCCTGAGAATCATGAGGTTTTCCAGTTTAAGTTTCCAGTTCAGTGGCACATGATCCAGTGATGGTTGCCTGTACGCTGCAAACTGAATCTGCTAATAGCTGATTCGGCAACTTTTGATGGTCCCAGTTGAAACTTATTATTTAAAGCCTACATTATTAAAAAAAGTCAGGCAAGGACCAATATTAGGTTTGACAAAATCCACTAATATGAAAATTTCATGTTACACTATCAAATATTTTATTGATGATACCAAGGCTCAGAATAACACTCTCCACTATCCAGTCACATACGGTTCTTTCCACTGTGTTTAAAGCCTGTGGACATACTGACAACGGAACAACTCAAAGTGGGGACCAGAGTGTACGACTTTGAAAACCCCAGCCTATTACTTTCTGCTTTAATTCACTGTTACTGTGAGCACAGGCTGCATCCACGAGTCCTTCCCTCAGACCGAGGGGAACACGGTGCGGTTGTTCAGACTGCCACGAGCTAAAAGCTTTGACTACACAGTAGCACATTTATGCGTGTGAGTAAATGAATAAATAAAGACAGAAAAAAAAAGGACGGGCAGTGTAAAAAGACACCGGACAGACTGTGTGGAGAAGAGTCACACAGTGTGTTGGGTAAAATGAGAGTCTGTCCTGCGAGAGATGGACGACTTCAAAATGTGGGCGCATCATATCCGGCGTAGACCAGACTCCAGCGCGTGCTTCCTGGCACGTGTTTAGTAGGTGAAGGTGTGTGTATTCATGCTGTGTGTGTGTGTGTGTGTGTGTGTGTGTGTGTGTGTGTGTGTGTGTGTGTGTGTGTGTGTCTGCACTGTTTCTGCAGGTGCTGGCCATATTGAGAAAGAGAAGACAAAGAGGGAAGGCGAAGTCGAGGCGACAGGTACTTGGCATCTCACGAGCCGAGTAATGCTGCTGAAATAGCCCTCTCTCTCCCACATGCAAGGACACACTTACAAGAGCCAGACGATGCTGGGAGACACACACACACACACACACCGATACTTGTTGACATAATGCATTCCCCAGTCCCTTAACCAAACCTAAACCTGGTTCTAACCTGAACCTTAAAACCAGGTCTTAACCCTCAAACAGCCCTTCGAATGTGTGAAGACCGGACTAAATGTCCTCACAATGATGGATTCAAATCAAAATTTGTCCACACAACCATAGAAAGACATGCGCGCACACACCCACACACACACACACACACACACACACACACACACACATGCACACACACACACACACACACACACACACACACAAATGGGAATCCCAGATTTATAACAGAGTCTGAGACATCTCCACTAATGTGTCTGGCTGTGACAGAGCGAATACTCTATTACCCTGCTGTTCTCTCTCTCTTTCATGCACACACACACACACACACACACACACACACACACACACACACACACACACACACACACACACACACACAAACCCAAAAGAGGTGATTATGCCCTCACATTCAGACTCCTGCACATGTAACACAGCATCTGACCTACACAATTACAAACACGCACTCTCTCACACCCTCATTACACACACTCTGTCTGTGTTTCACACACGCACACACACACACACACACAGAGCAGCAGTATGGCGGTTCAGAATGCAAATAGGAGGAAACAGACAAATTATCTGTCTCTCCTGGAATGCCTTGATGGAGAAGAGCGTCGGCCAAACGCTGCGACTGGAGACCGTTAAAGAATTCCTACCACCCGTGTTTTCTCTCTGCCCTTGTACTCGAGGAGGGGGCCTGACATGCTAACTTTCTGAATGAAAACAGCTTGTATGTGTGTGTCTGCGCTAGGCAGTGTGAAACTTGGAGGCGGTGGGTCGGTCCTGCTCCTTTTTCTCCATACGCCGGCTATGACGAGCGGACCAGCAGGACGCAGCCAAGCCCAGTGTGACCTGCAGACACGGCGGCGAAGTGGCGCGGGTCTGCAGCATTTTCACGTAAATAAACATCTGTTTCTCTGCTCTTGTGTTTCCGAATTGAACGGCGACTCACAGCCCACTGATAGATCAACCGGTTGTCTTCGGGAGATGCAGTGCAGAAACCCCCCAGCAGGAAGAGTTTAGCCCTGAAAGTGTCACCAAGGACCAAGGACATTTGGCCCGTCCCACATGAGATTACAAGACCCTGCTATTTGTTAAATCTCCCGGTAAAACATTTACTAAACCAAAAAACAACAAACTAAAAAACATAAAAACAACCTCATAACTTCATATGTACTTTTGCTGAAAAAAGCTGCTACAAGCTTAAAGTTTATCCTGATCATTTTCTCCATCTGTCAGATTTAATGTTTAATATGTGAACAGTCAGCGCAGTCGTCAGTGCGTCATCCATATTTACATTGCAGGTCTCCCGTCGAACAAAGTAGCGTGTAGTTCCCAGTAAAAAGGACAAGAGAGAACAAGACGAAGCTCAAGTGGAATCGGTTGCTCAGTATCGTCACTTGGGTTTTCCTAAGCTTTGTTCCTTAACTGGCGAACGAGAAGCTGCAAGCTGGAAACTAACTTCGGCGTCACGCCTCCGACAACATTTAGTTTGCTGTCCGTTCGCTCCGTTGAGGCAGAGTTTTCAAGGCACGGCCACGTAGGTCTGAGTGAATTGCTTTCACTCTGCCCAACCGCACCTTTGTTTGAATCCACGGCCGTAAACGTGGCTGATGGAGTGAATGTGTTTTCTTCCGACTCGGACCTCAAAGCTCAAAACTGAAAATACGATCAACAACTTTCCCGTTCAGCTGAGGCTCCGGGAAAGAAAAATCATCACTTTCACGTACAGTATACAGCATAACATCAGAGCACTTACAGACGGTTCTATTGATCTGGGGTTTAGCTCTTCCCGGTGTTTTGTGAGAGAGTGTGGGCGTTGCACCTTCAGGTCTCCTCCTGAGCGGCTGGATACGTGGGTCCGGCCTGGGGAGTGCCTGCTGCTGCTGCTGCTTGGCTCCACGCCTGGGTTTTCCAGTGCTCCGGTGACAGAAGCCTGACGGAAGCATCTCGGTTCTGTCCTCGGCCTCCAAACCTATCTGGTGGTATTCCAGCCTCCCGTGAGACAGTGGGGGGAAATGAGTTCGGCCTGGTGCCCAGCGTTTGGGAGTTTCGCTGTATTTGTGTAAATAGATGAACCCACTTTGTTGTAAAAACCGCCCTTTCCTTTCCAGCAGTTTTCTCCCGTTTTTCTAGGGGCCAGGTTCAGTAGACGTCTTTGGTTTTGTTTTGGTTCAGCTAGTATTACTCAGCACCTTTTGAGGAGATGTGGCGCTCCGACCCCTCGTAGACGGGGGCGTAACACAGATAACCGTCTCTAGATTGTGAAGCCGAGGCTCTGTCGTAACCTTTGCCCTGCCTCGCAATAAGTAAAAACTTCTGTCTATCTTTGCGGGGCAGTGCCTCCTGTACAACACCTTTCCCTCTCTGGCTGTGACAAAGCCTAATTTCTAATATCGTCTTTATTCTCCACATTTGTGGGAAAACTGAAAAATGTGTTTCGGCCACACTGAGCCAAAGCACACAGATGGTCAAAATGTTTGACATCTTTTTTTTTATTTTTTTTCCGATTTCTGGCAACGGGAGGTGCGTACTGTATGACGGCTGCTGTGGTGATTGATGAATCACTAGCAATTAAATCTTCTTTTCAACACCTGGTAATGATAATGGTTCACAGAGTGAGGCGCCCTGGCTGATTGTGAGTGTGTGAGTGTGTGTGCGTGCGTGTGTGTTTGTGTGAGGGTACGTGGGTGTGTATCTCCAGTATCTATCAAGCTCTGTGTGTGGCCTTGAAAGCGTGAATCATTTTCTCCTTCAGTGATGGTGAAATGCTCTCTGCTAATGGTTTGAGTTTAGTTTACTGGCTCATAAAACTCTCTAACATAAAATACCTTTAAAATACATTGTAAATTAAAGTCCTGCAAGTTTTACTCACAACATGAGCTTCAGGATGTAAAGTAAAAGCCCTGAAAATGTCTTATAAGATCAGTTTAAGAATTTAAAGATGAGGGGAATTATTGTGGGAAGGATGGAAGACAAGAGAGAAAGAAAGATAAAGAAAAAAGAAAGAAAGAAAAAAAAATGGCACTGTAGGGGGGAAATAAGGAAGGTAACAAAGGAGAGAAGAAAAAGCACCAAAGTTGGAAAGAAAAACAAAAGTAGCAGAGAAAATACCAAAGTATGTTGGAAGACAGAAGGAAATATGGAAAGAAGGGAGACAGAAAGAAGGACATACAGTGGCTTCCGACCCCTTCACTGTTTGCCCCATTTATCGTGTTGCAGATGGTGTTAGCCAGGTGATGAGTGGTGTCTGGTGTTCGTCAGACATAGTGTTGGGAGTTCTGCCCGAATTTTTGTCGCATCAGACCCGAGAATCTTTGTCCTCATGTTCTCAGAGTCCTTGAGATGCCGTTTGTCAAACTCCCAGCGGCTGTCATCTGCCCTTCGGGTCCTCTGTTTACCCCACTCTACCATAAAGGCCTGACTGACGGAAGCTGCTGAGATGGTCGTCCTTCCCGCTGCTTCTCCCATCTCTGTAGAGGACTTCTGATGCTCTGTTAGAGTGACCGTAGGGTTCTCGGTCACCTCCTTGTCCAAGACCCTTCTTGTCCGGTTACTGAGTTTGGCCCGACGTCCAGCTCTAGGAAGAGTCCCGGTGGTTCCAGACTTCTTCAGTTTCACAATGATTTAGGCCACTGTGCTCCTGGGAACACTCAAAGCTGCAGAAATGGTCTTCTGCCCTTCTCCTGATCTATGCTGGTTTTATCACAGAGGTCTACAGAGAGTTCCTTGGACTTCACGTCACTTTTGTGCTGACATGCGTTGTGAACTGTAGGACCTTACTTGCACAGGTGTGTGTCTTTCTAAACTCTGTCCAATCAGTTCAGTTTTTCACAGGTGGACTCCAGTCAGGTTCTAGACACACATCAAGGATAATTAAAGCAACAGGATGCACCTGACCACAATCAGAAGAGTCAGAGCAAAAGGTCCGAGGACTTTTAAATGAGAGATTTTGATTTGTACTGAATTTGCAAAAATTTCTAAAAATGTGTTTTCCCCTTGTCACTATGGGGTATAGAGTGTAAACTAATGGGCAAAATGGCAATTTGATCTACTTACAATGAAATCTCCAACACGATAAAGTGTGAACAAAGTGAAGGGATCTGGATACTTTCTGAAGCCACTGTGAATAATTACACGGGGAGGAAGGACTGAAGGACACACAAGGAAATACAAAAGGGACGATGAGAAGGAAGCACAGAAGAGTAAGAAGGAAGGAAAGGAAACAGAAATTCGCCTCTGTTTTGATGTAAATACAAACGTATCTGTAGTGTGAATGCAGGTCACCCGCGTTGGCAGCGCTCAGAGCCCGACACACAGTCACCGTAGTTTCATGAGTAAGATGGAAGAAAACAGACCTGAAGTGTGAAAATCTGCTTACGGCCGCGTTTACGAGCACGCAGAGCGGCAGGAATGCGAACCTTTACGCAGCCTGTGCAGGAAGCTGGATTGATGAAGAGTATCTGCTCCTTCAGACACACGTGGGACGGATCGTGTGGCTGAAACGCCTCCTGTGTTGACCCCGCATTGGTCCTGTTCAGTAGAAAGTCTACGGTTGGTTTCATAACAAGAGTCCCAATAGGATCAAACATCACCCTCCGCCACAGTGTTGTGATCCCTGTCAACCTAGTTAAAGCTACGGCACGTGACTTTTTTCCTGACGTTTCTTTACTTGAGATATTCCCCAAAACACATGTTCGTGTGCAGAGGTGCCGTCAGAGGCTTCTGTGGCCCAGACTCAACGAAATGCCTGGCAGCTGTGCAGAGATATTCCCTTCTAACCAATCAGAGAGTCAGCCAAAGTCGGGGACGGGAGCTCACAGCTGTCCATCAACACAAGAACGCATTTGTGATCCAGCGCTCCTCTCACACTGAGGCTTCCGGCTAGCAATAGCTGCTAGAAGACATCGCTACGGCTGACTCACGGGCTGGAGAGCTCGGGATTGATGCGATCGCGTCAGCCGAGACGGCGAAGGGGCGGTGAAGGGGCAGGGCTGGGTGGTGCGTAACGTGGCAGGGAGAGGGAGGAGCGGGAGGCGTGCGGGGGTTTACCCCCGGGTCTCGCGCTAGCTTGGTTTCCAGAACGCGCAGCATGCAAGTAGCTTTCAGTTACAGTGTAGAGACGATGCAACTGAACAAAGTGGTCAGTTCAGTGTGAAACTAACTAGTTTCCACGCAGCAGCTACTGTTGACTTAAAATCAAACCTAGGTTTAGCTGGAGCCGCAGGCTGCTGAACCTTAGGTTCAGTATTAGAGTAAATTGACTTAGTTAAGTCACAGAAAGCGGTAAAAGAGAGGAGAAATATAAATGCAAGCTGTCTAAATGAATGTCTCACCCCTGGAGGAGAAACTCAATCCAGAAACATGAGGAAAAAGAATCAAGATGCATCTGTTGACACTGCCATGGAAACAAGCCTCTTCCTCAAAGGTAACAACACACCGTGGTCTGCTTCTGCTCTTACACTCAAAAAGTGAATAGAAATGAATAGACCTACTGTATCTTAACACGAAACATGCACACCTCAATCAAATGCTTTCCAGGCCGGGGTCTGCGCTGAAAAGAGAGCAATGTTTTCACAGCAGAACAGAAATCTTTGAGCCATTCCTGGAGGAGGAGGGTGAAGCAGCGGCGCAGCACTAACTCATGATAAAAAGTTGGAGGTTAAAACCCGACTGAAAATGTACTCAGCTGCTCTTCTGCCAAAGCTCGGAGATGTTGAGCTCTGTAGAAAAATACCCCCCCTTCTGGGCTGTACATTTAGACTGTAACCCGGTCTGTGTGCTCTAAAAATCCACCCCTTTCAAGTTGACACACAAACACACACACACACACACACACACACACACACACACACACACACATACACAGACGCTTAACACAAAAGCATTAAAGTGCCAACAAACCTTTTTTTACGATCACATTTTTATGAAAAGAAAATGCCTGTACATGTTCGCAGATAATATGCATATAAAATCCACTTACTCACACACACACACACACACACACACACACACACACACACACACACACACACACACACACACACACACTCACTAATACACACCCACATGCATGCTGGGAAAGACATACACAGCTGCGAACGTAGGTGTCATACACACTGTGCCAGATAAAACGGCTCTGTTTTTCTTTTAGCAGCTATTGGCACAGCCACATGATAAAATTCCTCCCTAACATCTGTCAAGGAAAACCACAACCGCATTTACTAAAAAGTTAAACACCGGTCAGCTCGGCAAGGCCAGATCTGATAGCAATAAAAACCCAGCGCAAGAGGTTTGGAAAGAGATGTGGTGAAAAACACAGCAGGGCAGAGAGAAAGATCCCGAGGTCGAAGGCGTAGACAGACACATATGATGGACTTATTGTTATTATCAGATTGGAAAAATGCTAATCGTCTGGTAATCTGCTGCAGTTAACTAAGTAAAAAGCAATTACACAAAACATCTTTCACAAATATTTATAACAGTGAGTGTGTGTGTCTTATGTCAGCGATAATACACGACAACGAGTGCTGATATTTTAAAATAACAAACGAGGTGGAACTTTTTTTTTCTGTGAGTAATGACGTTAAAAACAAGATGATTTGATCAAGTTATTCAAATCGCTGAATTTAAGGAGTCAGCCCTTAAAAAGATGACGGCATCAAATGTACAGAAGAAACACATTTCAGCTCACATCTGAAGAACTCGGCCCTTTTTTTGTCCCAGAGCACCTGTGTTTTTTCTCACTTTTTTCTTCTCCCTGTGAGTGTGCCCTCTTCTTCTGAATGAGAAATTTACAAACAACATGCATCACATCCCACTAAAAAGTCCTCTTTCCCGCTTTCTCAAAATTTGACTCTGTAATGGAACAACTGCCTTGATGACGTGAACACTTGCAAGTTGTTAACACGGGAGTCTGTCCCGTCTTTACCCTCCGTCCCTGTGGTGTGAGGGCAACAACAGCCTCACCTAACCGGAACCTACAACCTGCTCAGGTAAGTACAGGGTGAGCTAAACGGGTAAAGGGCATCAAATCATGCAAAATATTAACAAAGCATTAATTTAAAGAAGCTTAAACGACCTGCTGACACCCCAATTTACCTGTGGGTACAAATACAGTCCTGGTTGAAGTTACTGGCATTTAACCAAATTAACCAATTTTGTATAATCAAAATATTTGTGTAAAATGTCCAAAGTTACCGAACAACATCAACAACAAAAAATGATTTCTTATAGTGAAATAAAAAATACAATCATAAAATGTACGCTGGACACAATTATTGGCACCATTTTGATGAATTTAAATGAGTTCCTCAAACAAAAAAAAGAAAATTAGATGCGTCTGTGCTTAATTTTCAGTGTTCACATGACGGGAATTAACCAATGAACGATGGTTTTACTGCATAAAAGGGGGCTGATTGTTTCCAGTTTCTTTTTCACAATGGCAAAGACAACAGAGCTGTCTGAGAACATCAGAGATGCTATTATTAAAACACATAACAATTCCAAAGGCTACAAGGCGATCGCCAAAGCTCTTAAAATCCCTTTTTCAACAGTTCGTAATGTTAAACCATAAGTTTCACAGTCATAAAACTGTAGAGACGCTTTCAGGACGTGACACCGAGAAGAAACTCAATGAGAGAAGTCTGCAAAGGTTAAATTGGATCGTGGAAAACAAAACAACGCAGGACATCTAAAGAGCTTCATGCTGACCTGGACCAATCTGGAGTGGTGGGTTCAGCCTGTACCATACACCCCACACTAAACCAAGTAGGGCTCCACGGGCCAAGGCCCAGGAGGCAACCACTATTGAAAAGAAGCACAAAAAGGCAAAACTAATGTTTGCAAAAACTTTCATAGATACAGTTAGGTCCATAAGTATTTGAACAGAGACACAATTTTTGTAATTTTGCCTCTGTGCACCACCACAGTGGATTTGAAACAAAGCCATCAAGATGTGATTGATGTGCAGACTTTCAGCTTTAGTTCAAGCGGTTTAACAAAAATATCACATTAACGGTTTAGGAATTACAGACATTTTTATACATAATATCTCATTTTCAGCATGATTATAAATCAAAGGGATATTTTTAATACTTGGATGAAAATGCTTTGCAGTCAACGACTGCCTGAAGTTTTGAACCATGGACGTCACCAGATGCCAAGTTTCCTCCCTTGAGATGCTTTACCAGGTCTTTACTGCAGCCGCCTTCAGTTGCTGCTCCTCCGTGGGTCTGTCTGCCCTCAGTTTTGTCTTCAGGAAGTGAAAACCTGCTCAGTTGGGTTGAGGTCAGGTGACTGACTTGGCCGTTGAAGAATATCCCACTTCTTTGCCTTGATAGGTCTTGTGTTGCTTTCGCAGCACGTTTGGGGTCATTATCCATCTGTGCTGTGAAGCTCCGTCCAGTCAGTTTAGCAGCATTTGGCTGAATCTGAGCAGATAGTGTAGAACTGTGCCCTTCAGAGGTCATCCTGCTCCTTCTACCAGCAGTCAGAGCATCAGTATACACCAGTGACCCAGTTCCGACCACATCTTGATGGTTTAAGATCCATTGTGGTGGAGGCAAAATTACTAAAAATTGTGTAACGTCCCATATTTTTATGGACGAAACTTTAAGCCACCCTCATCTTTCTGGGATATGGTTCTTGGGACAGATGCAACCAAAGTAGAGCTCTCTGTGAATACAGTGCATCAGTTTGTTTACAGGCACAGAAATGGAGCCCATATGGAAAAGACCATCCTACCTACAGTAAAACATGGTGGAGGTTCCGTCATGCTGTGGGGGTGCTTGGCTGCCTCTGGTACTGGAGGCATTGAATTTATTAAAGAAATTATGCAATCAGAAGATTACCAGGGAATTTTACAGCAAAATGTGTTACCCAGTGTCAAAAAACTAGGTTTGAGGTGAAGGTCTTGGGTCTTTCAGCAGGACAACGACCCAAAGCAAACATCCAGCAGCACAACAGAATGGTTGAGAAGGGAAAGATGGACTGTTTTAAACTGGCCAGCAATGGGTCCTGACCTTAATCCCACTGAAAACCTTTGGAGGGAGCGGAAATCTGCCAATGCAAAAACGATTCATGCAAACTTAAAAGAGCTTGAACGCAGAGCAATGGAAAAGGGGCAGAAACTACCAGCAGACAGGTGCAAGAAGCTTCTAGATGGCTACAAGAAGCGTTTAGAGGCCGTCAATGTTGCCAAAGGTTCTGCAACCAAATATTAGTGAAAGGTGCCAATAATTTTGTCTGGGGTTCATTTTGAGTTTGAATTTTTTCACTATTATTTACGTTTTTTTTTTTTTTTCTGCAGATATTCTAATTTTTTATGCTTAAAATTCAGGGGTGCCAATAATTTCAACCAGGACTGTACACACCCATGAGTGCACCAGACCTGACATAACTTAATTTACTTCAGAACATTTTCACCCGTCCGCCCTCAGCTTAAAAGTGTCCAGTCCCTCGCTGATGAGAAGACCCAATGATGTAAACCTGCTTTCACTGTCACTGGTTGACCAGCTCATCTACTCCAACAGATGAACATATGTGGCAAAGGGTCTTAAATCTCATCTGGATTTCAATCAGATGCAATTAAATGTGTAAACAATGGTTATTCCATTAGCTCCTTGCTAAAGTGAAACTTAATCAGATTAAAGTGAAAGACAATGTGCGATTATCAAAATGCAGCACGCCATAAAATTGGAGGAGGTGTGTGTGTGTGTGTGAAGGATATGTGGAACACTAACCCTGAACGAAGTTTTTCAGGTCTGGAGCTCTCGGTGGGAACACAAGCCTTTCGGGTGTGTACGGTCCTCTCATGGGACACACACACACACACACACACACACGCACACAAATGATTTTGCAAGCCTTCCCGAAACATTATTGTTAAATCGTGTAATAGGGGTGACCATTAAAGTTGTGTTCAATGAAGTTAAGCCCTGTTAAACAAGCGTCCCTTTTCAGCGTTGAAGATGGAGGGCATATGTTTTCGATTACATCTGAGCAGCGAAACACAATAGTCCTCTTCAACCGGGTTCTTGATCCTGTCCACTTGGATTCGGCCTGACACTTCGCCACAATTCCCGGCCACAAACAGCGACAAGGAAACCCGAAACCCGTAAACAATCCATGTTTCTGCTTTACTACAGATTTTCTGGGCTGGAGAAGGGGAACCGCCGAGTTCACTAAAACGTAATCTGATTACGGGCTCTGTGGGCCAAAGGCCGGAGAGGATGGGAGGGGTTGCGGCTGTGGCTGCGGCACGGGGCCAATAGAACTGCATTATGGAATAATATGGAGAGTCCATTTCTATAATGTCTATTTTGAGGGGAAAAGTACTTTTGGTTTTCCATTCATTTACTCTGAAACCACTCATTCAACCGATGACTTCAAGCTGCAACTTGATCCGTATCATTGACTAACTCTTCCTTCCCCAGGTGCTATTCCCAAAGTAGTATTGCTGAACTTTGTGATACATTATGTGTTCTCGAGATCTTCCTATTGGATGGCTGCTGTAATTCGTTGGGTTTCTTATTCCTTGGCGGGGATCAGTTTTTGTTGTTGTTGAAATACCTGTTGATAGAGGGAGACTATCCTCCAAAGAACGACAGCATCCGTCAGTTTCAGCGAACGGCCATTAAGGAAATGTGCGCTTTCAAGTGACAAAGCCCCGTAGCTGAATCTTGTCTGTAAAGGAGGAAATAGTATGATGTTGTTATAGAGCCACAGAATTAGTGGAGGAAGGAAGTAGATGTGGATGGATGGGTCAACAAAAAGTCAAACGTTGAAACGGGAGGCTGCGGTTTGCCTCCAGACAGTCTGTGTTAATTTCTTCTCTCTTCCGTGACCATGAATGTTCCCCCGTCTTGACTAAGTAGTTCTTCTCCTAGCCCCGATAACAAAAGTGCCTCGACCGCGAAGTCAGGTGACGTTACCCAGTGTTTCCCCAACCTTAAAAGGAATAGTTCAACATTTTGTGAAATACTCTCACTTACTTCTTAGAGAGGTAGAGAGAGAGGTACAGTGACCGCAAGGAGAAACAATTACAAAGAGATGCAAAACAACTACAAACAACACAAAATGACTCCAAATGAAAAAAGCTGGTAAAAAGTGTACAAAGGGACATAAAAACAACTACAAAGAGATGCAAAATTACAGAAAGACACGCAAAAGGATTATAGAGAGGAAAGGGCCATAAAGAGAATCAAAACGGGTACAAAGAGACACAAACCAACTGCAAAGAGAAGTAAAATGACTACACTCTCTTGATACCACTCTCATGTCTGTACAGTAAATGTGAAGTATATTTAATATACTTGTGTGTGTGTGTGTTTAACTCTGCAGACCTGTTGGACAGAGGTCCTGACGCGTTACGTAACACACATTGTCCTTCTTTTACTGTTTGTTACATGTGGAGGACAACAATGAAAATAACCTTTTAGGCATTTTGTGTGTTTTAATCCTTGATGATGGTTAAATACTTTTAATGTTTAAATCATCAAATAAATTCAGTTATTCATGAATTCATTGTAAAAGTTAGGCAAAGACTTAAAAAAGCACAGATAAGTTTCGTGCCATAGGTTATCATTTTATAATAGGAAGGATATCAGAGAAAATATCAATAACTGAGCTTATTGTTACTTAAGAAAACAAAAACAGTTTTTAAAATGTTTTCTGACGGTACATATGTGCATAAGCTTTTTACAAAAACCAAGACGGGAAATGCTCTTGAGGTTTTTCCTCCAAGAGAGCTGAGAAAAATGTAAAACTGAGGCTTTTCCTCCAAGAGCAGTCATATTATACCCAACAAGATTCCAGCATCCAAGCCATTGTGTTTCTCCTTACACAATCCCATTCCGTGATAGGAGGCAAGAAAACATACAAGAAAGCATACCGTGAAGTCAATTTCCCAATTATGTTTCATTTCCTGTCGAGCCAACACACTTTTACACCATCATAAATCATAGGAAATATCAGTCACCATAAATCATACATGGAGATTTAAATCAGCTGTTTGCATAATCCAGGGCCTGTATCTCAGATGGGCTAATGTGTGGAAATGTGTGATAATTAAAGCCAGGCGCTCTCTCTGTGGGGAATAGTGTTTCCCAACGTCCATTTAACAACACTCTACTCTAGAGCTCCTTCAACTTGTTACAGGGCTGCGGTAGCAGAGGTGAATTGAGATCTGTGGGACCAGTTCGCCTTGATACAGAATTCAGGACTTTGTGATCAGAACGTGACTTTTGAAGATTTCAGAGTCCAGTGTATCGAAAAATTGAAATCGCGATTGCGTCTCATCTTCGCAGTGTTGGGCAGCTTTTTGTTTTGGAGTATTTTTACGTAACCATTATTGGATTCCTTTGACGGTGCTAGATTTTTAGCCATGCTAGCAGCAGGGCTCTATAAATAGCAGTGTCGGTGAGTCCACAACTTGGGTCCAGACTGAAATGTCTCAACATCTGTTCAAATGATTGCCATGAAATTTGGTACAGACGTTCATGTTCCCCCTCAGGAGGAGTCGTAATAACTGTGGTGTTCCTCTGACCTTTCATCTAGTGCCATCATCAGATCAAAATTTAAATTTGTCCAATACTTATGTTTATAACCCGATACATGCAAAACTAACGACATCAGTCTCATTTGTACTTTGTGCTAATTAGTAAATCTCTGCTAAAATTCTTAGATGGTGAACATGGTAAACATTGCACCTAGTTAACCTTAGCATGTTAACATTGTCATCGTGAGCATGTTAGTATACTGACGCGTAGCATTTAGCTCAAAGCGCCGCTGTGGCTAGGTACAGCCTCAAGGAGCCACTAGCATGCTCTGGACCAGAGTGGCGAAACAACTGACGACCAGCATTGCCTTCCATAGAGCCACGCTGCTAGCTGGTTTCAGACAAAACTTTAAAGAAGACCACAGCTTTCCATCCACGAAAAGCTGGACCTAATGAACAACTCAGTTCACTACAAACGTTGGTTTGGCATTTCCATCCCCAATGTTACGCACTCACCAATTTGAGATGATGGAAAATAGCTAAAAAGAAGTCTCAACAAGACAAGACACACAAGCAGGCCGACTGTCGTTCAGGTTTTAAACCTGGTAAGTCAACGAGAAAGCTTTGCCCCGGCTGTTGGTTGTAAGCATTCATCACAGTTTACAAAGCCACTTCCTGCTGTAGCTTCAACCTGCTGTTCTTACTCAGTTTCCCTGGGACATGACAAATTATTGCCGACATTACTTTCTGATTTAGATAATCTTACAGTCTCTTGGGATTGTATGCAAACCTTCTGCTCATGTTTTGTCATCACTACGTTCCCAGAGCTCAGCAGTCACTTTGGTAAGTAGGATGTTATGGGCAAAGCTGCAAAAATAAAGCCCGAGTTATAATAAACCAGAATTATACCGCAACCGCAAGAGATCTGTTGACTTTTCTTTGTTTGTTTGGAAAGAGCATCAAAGATGGGCCAGGTTGGTAAACAGAAGGATACGTGTGCAGTTTCCTGGCTGCCGACATTTGAGTTGCAACATGTGACGTTGTTTAGTGCAGTTTAAAGGAATACTGTGACATTTTTAGGAAATGTGCTCACTCCCTTTTTCAGGAGGACTTCAAATTTACAATATATGGTATATGTGTGTATACTGTATGTAGTGATAGTACATCAAAGTGGTGTACACACATAGACATATGGTATATCTGGTATGCATAAGTAAAGTTGTTGTTTTAAACCCACTCAGCAAAGCAATTTGCTCGCATGGATATTCATGGCAAGGTGATTTTTAAAGTGGGACCCAGGCTGGGAAAAACCCTTTGAATACCTCTTATCTGTAACTGGCATTCGTTGATAAAATTAGGTCCGTCAGTCTGAGTAAATGGGTTCCTTCCCGCATCTGAGAAGAATGAACTGATTGTTAACCTACACACAAATCACAAGCGCCATAAATCACAGGCTTTAAACAGACATATTTTTCATTTAATTCAAAGACACGAGAAAAACAAACTTATAAATCTAAAGTTTACATCACAAGAAGTGATAATTGAGCCTGCAGCAGCAGCCTGACTTAAAATGTGTAGTTTTGATTATGTGTTAATGAGAAAAAAAGGGGGCTCTGCAGCTGCTGCGGGGCACATTACCTCCTGGGCAACTGCAACAAGTGTTCCCAAACTCATCTTTTAACCTGTGGACAAATGAGCTACTGTGGGATTAAAAGAAATTTGCTGAACGGTGCTGATATTCCAAAACCCTGTCTTCAGAGTCTAACCTAGTACAACTGCAATATTTCCTCAAAGTTACATACAATACAATTACAAACGCAAATTCTAATAGGGCATTCTTATGCCTCCAGTCCTGCTCAGCCTCTCCCCACCCTCACCTTGTCAGTTCAGGTTTGGAGAGGGGGGGGCAATGGCACTGGCATGCCTCAGCTCTGATTAAAGGAAACGCTTACATCCCCGTCTCTGTGCAGATGGCTTCATCCAATGGTTGAGGAGCTTTACAAGGGGCAGGCAGACAGGTGCGCTCGCTGCTGACTGTATGAAACACAGACGGAGACGCGCTGCTGCTGTTGTACGTGTTGTACATAGCAACAATAAAGATGTAGTCGTCTGTACAGCTTTACAGATTGTCAGGTAAACCCCTCAAATCCTGTGTTTTTCTACTAATGAGTTCAGGCAAGGGTCCTTAAACTGCAGATCGGGGTCCAAAACAGGCCGTTGAGGTTGTTGTGTCTAATGGGTCATGACTTCAGGAATGTGAGGTTATGTTTAAACAGACTGTTTCCAGGGCAAAATTAAATGTATTGTTTGGTGTCTGGGCTTTGAAAGCTTTAAAAACCCCTTAGCGAAGCGACCAGACACTTGTGAAAGATGCGGCCTTCACCTTGGAACGACGCTGAAGGCTGCACATCCTTTAATGTGAAAAACCGGTAGCACTTTAGAATGCAGCCTGCGCTTTCGTTGTCTGAATCGGGTACCAATGAAATACTGACCCGTTCCTATTGATGCTTAGTAATCATAAGGTTTGTTTGGGTCTTCCCCCCTTTCAACTCTTTAATTACACAATAAGAAAAAGGTTGTTGACACCATTTTCCCTATTTTCCGTTTTGTTTCCCGGTACTGTACGTCGTTGGTACCCGGTAGTTACAAAATTCCTCCTATTTACAGTGTTTCACCTTTCCTCTAAAATGCCAAGATGTTACTTCCTTGTTCCCCATAGTCTCGTTGTCCTCCACTGGGGCTACATTTAAGTAGGCTGCCATTTGGAATCTGTAACTATTTTATCAGCATCTTATTCATACGACGACATTGTGGGCTTTATTATAAAGTGTTGCCTAAAAAAACCTACAGTACATTTATCCAGATCATATTTACAGACTAATTCTTCCGTGGAGAGAGAATGTATAGAGTATCATCGACGTGCATGCTGTCGACAAATTACTGACGCCAATAGAAACGTCTCAAAACACTGAAACGGTCCATTCATATGTTAAATATGTTTCAAAACCTACAAAGTGGCAAAATAAAAAAAAACGGGTGAAAAAAACGGGGGAGCAGAAAAAAATAGAAAAGCTCCTGTAAACACATTTTTTTGTATCCCTGTAGGACGAAACTTTCAGGCCAACAGGAAGTGAGTGTTTTCATACTCACAGGACAGATCCTAGGTAAAGATTCCTGGGAAGTTACAATCCTTCAGATTTTCATGAAATCAAAACCCAATTTTTGATGCTACAGTGATTAGGGACAGAATTTTTTCAGCAATAACCAATCAATGTGTTGACGCTCTCTGACTACCTCTCTGTATAGAAGTTTTCATTTTTAGTGACGGGGTCCACCGTTCTCACACTGGGTACAAATTGCCTTCACACACAAAAGGCCGTCATGGGAAATGATGCAGCCTGTGCTCCAGTGTTAAGGTCCAAGAGTTTAAGTCCATTTCAAAGGATCGAGAAAACCTTGTACTGCGTATTAAGTGGATGTTGCGTCCCCTCGTTTGTAGTGTTTGACAGATCAGCGGTATTTGTCAGTTTGTATTGTATGTGTTTATCGTTGCAACAAGGTTTATGCTGCTCTCCAGGCCAGGTCACTCTCGAAAAAGAGATTTTGATCTCAATGAGACTTTTACTTGGTTAACTAGAGGATATATACAGTATATATGTCGGTATCAGCCTCACGGTTTAATGGTTACTCTTCTGCAGCTGGATCAGAGCTGGGGTAAGCTGCTGCTAATGCTAAGAGAACATTTCCTGCTGCTGCTGCTTCACATTACAGACGATCCAAAAAACTTTGGACGATCCAAAACTAAACGCAGAGAACACAAGGCGCTTCACTGGCTCCCCGTTCATCTCAGAATTCATTTTAAGATTCTGCTTTTAGTTTTTAAATCTCTTAATGGACTAGCTCCTGACTAGTCATCTGATCTGTTGGTTAGGTATGCCCCTTCTAGATCCTCAAGACCTCTAACTCTGGTCCCTTAACTAAGACATACAGAGATGCTGCATTCCTTGTCATCGGCCCTCGACTCTGTAACAGCCTTCCAGAGGAGATCAGACCATCCGATTCACTAGATAGCTTCAAACAAAACATTAAAACCCTTTCAGACTTCTGTTTATTTAGCTTTTATGTAGTAATGTAATTTACTGGTATCGGATCTACCTGTTATTTTTCTGTGCTTTCATATTTAATTTCATTTTAGTGTGTCACGTATTATCATTGTTATTTTTACAACTTTTATTGACGTAAAGCACTTTGAGAGGCACGAATTGTGCCATAGACATAAACAAGAGCCTGAAGCATTCGCATGAAAACCAACGTATTTGCCGCCGCGGTTACTGTGAGTTTGTTTGGCTGCACCGTGCAGAGAGATGGCAACTGCTCGGGGAGTGTTTGCCGTATTATTAAACCACACCTCCTGTTTCCAAGTCAACCACGGGACTCTTCAAACCCACCGGGATTACAATTTTAACTGAGGTGGGGAAAAAGCCCGGATGCAATTTATCAACAGCCCAGCACTGAGAAAGAAATGCCGTCTTTAATACCTGTGAACTCATTTCCATCACCTGACTTGCAGCAGCTTGTTAAGCCAACCAGAGATTTCAAAACAAAATCAGTCATTCCTGGGTTAAATTGTGATTTGGCTTCTGAAGATCTTACAAATTCCTTCGATAGTTTAGTCTACAGAGCGTGGGGGGTCAAAGGTTCGGACTGATAGGAGTTTGGAGCTCAGTCAATTAGACATTTTTTATTGAAGAGTAGTTTATGCAACTTTCCCACATTTGGAGCAGGTCAGATCAGCACTTCATCACTGGCCGGTATTTATACATCAGAAATTCTTCACATGCTTTACAAAAAGGTCTCGGATAAGGCATACAGAGGACTTCTCATCGTACAGGCGAATGGGCACAGGCACGATGGCAGTTAAGTGCTGGAAAAGGGCATTTTTGAGTATAAGTCACTAATGTTTCAATAGCATTTCTGTTACACACAAACTCTTTACACCGATCAGGACATACAGTAGATACAAGTCTGAAGAGGAAAAAAAAACCCAGAATGGGCAGCGAAACTCTGTGGAGCCCAATATGAGAGCCGACTGTTTTAATCAGAGCTTTTCATCTTTTCATCTCTTTTATCCGGTTGTCTTTGGCTTCTCTCAGATGCATCTTGCTCATCACCACCAACATCAACATTACACACATGTTTTAGTGAGTGGGTGTTAAAGAGCATCACCTCCATGAGTTTATCTTTCTCTGTTTAGTCTTTAACAGACAGTGTCTAACAGTCTTTGGTATGCAGTCTGATAGTCCACTTGAGTGTGAAGAATAATGTCTGTTGCATAGCAGTGAGTTCGGTCACAGTCAGCTGAAATAACAACTCTTCTGCTCAGTGTTGATCTTACAGTTTTGGGTTTGATCATAATGTTAACAAACAAATCTGTCTTTCCTCAAAGTGAAGGGCAGGAACTGTCTCTCGCTCCCTTTTCCTCTCACCTTTCTTTGCTACCTGCAACCACACGCCTCCACCACCATGTCTTCATACTGCTTGTAGACGACATTATTGGACGAGTCGATGTAGAGTATACTGATTGGGGTGAGTCTCGTTGGGACGCAGCAGGTGGGCGGCGCCGACTCCGGGTCCATGGAGTTGATCAGTGTCTGTATGATGGCGTGGTTGGTCGGCTCGAGGTGCGAGCGGATGGGGAAGTCGCAGGCGCCGTCGCAGTGATACGCATTGTACTCCAGCGGCGCAATGATCCAGTCGTCCCAGCCCATCTCCTTGAAGTTCACGTGGAGGTGTTTTCGATTGCAGCGTGGCCTCGTCTTCACTGCCTGGAGTTGGGGGAGGGACTGCGGCTGCTGCAGAGCTTTTTTAGCCCCCCTTGCGGCAGGAGCGCGGCGCATTCGTCTCTGGGTGAAGAGGTATTCGTAGACGGTTTTGTTGTCATGGCCTGACCGCGCTTTGATCT
>NC_053420.1:1915000-1955000 GCF_016859285.1 Xiphias gladius | reverse complement strand
GTACCACAGTCGCCTTATTTCCCAGCATTCCCTCTGCGAACCCTCTCGCCTTCCCTCCAGATGCTCGCTCTGGTTCTTGCCTCGTGGACCCCCGAACACAGACATGTCAGCATTTGGACAATTTGCGGTGTTCCCGGCCCCCCGTCCCCCCCCAGACTGGCGTTTGACCTCCGGTCCTCTCCCTCAGATCTCCCAGCCCTCTCCGCGCTCTGCAGCCCTAGAACTCATACATCACCTCTCCTCTATGGTTCCAGGCCTCCTCCTCATTTATCAGCGGTCTCCTCTAACCTTTCCCCGGATCCCGCACCGACCCTCCTCTCTGCCCCGGCTCCTGTCGCGCCCCCCTCCCCCCCTCTGTCGGTCGACTAATGGCTCAGTTAAAGCGCCGCTGCTTCTCCGCAGTGAACCTGATGTCAAAACCGGGAGCCCTCGGACCAGCAACACGGACTTCCTCCAATGCTCAGCACGGAGTCCGGCTCCATTTAACAGGGTTTGGTCTACAGGTCCCCTAAGAGGTACCACAGTCACGTTCCTGAGTGATATTAAAAAACAAACCCTCACACATACAGTCGGCTTGTTCCATCCGCTGCGCCCGGAGAGTTAAGATCGTTCACCTTGTCTTTGTAGGTTTATTGGAAATGAAGCTCGAACTTCAAGTTGAGCAGAGGAGAAGGTCACAGAAATAAATGATTGGTCGTTTCACCACAGAACCGCGAAGTCCAACGCGATTTCGGAACCAAAACCTGCTCGATGAAAACCGAATCACCCGAAAAACGCTGTATCTCTGAACTCAAAGACTCAAACAGCAGCAGGAAAACTGCGGAGCTGAAATCGAACGAGAACGAGAGGAAACTCATAGCGAGGTTGCGTTTACCTTGACCTTTATCCACGAAGCTGGTGATGGTGTTGGCCAGACCCGCTTCGTGCAGAGCGCTGCTGTTCAGGTCCCCGGTGGACAGAGACCAGTACAGCGACAGCATGTAGTCGTGAGGAATCACCAGCGGCTGCTTGTGATGCGCCTCCCGGTCGCTCGGCTTCAGGGCCCTGTAGCTGGCTCCCCGCTGCGCCACCGGAGCCGCGTTCTGCTGCTGCTGCTGCACGGAGCTGGCTCTGTGGGGAGGCCCGCCGCGCACTGGAGCAGCTGCTCTCGCTGCACCCAAATTTCTTCCCGGCGAGCCACCGCCTCCTCCTCCCCCAGCAGCCGCGGTCCTGACTCCTCTCAGAGCTGCATGTGCGCTAAAAGCCGCGGGAGCGTGCGCTTTGATGTGAGCGTCCCCGCCGGGCAGCCAGGAGCGCACAGCCTCCTTGCGCCCCAGGCCGAGCGCTCTGTCCCGGTGCTGCAGCTGCAGCTGCGCGCGGCTCGCCGGCGAGGACGCAGGTGTCAGCGAAGCGACTGTGCTTTTGACCACGGTCGTTTCGCCGCTGATTAACGGCGGACCCGCACGGATACGCGTAATCCGCTCCGCACTCACCGGCGAGGCTTTCCCCGGCTGTCTGTCTGCCGCCGGTGTGGAGCCGCCGATGCCTCCGCCGGTTCCTCCGCGGGCTGGCTCTGCGTCCCCGCCGCCCGCCTCTCGCTCCGCTGCCTCTCCGAGCCGGCGGTGGTGGTGGTGGTGGTGGTGGTGGTGCTGCTCGGTCAGTCTGGCCCGGCTGAGTGAACCGAGGACGGGGTGCAGGTAAATGAGAGTCCAGCAGCTCAGCAGAAGACAAAGACGCTTCACAACTTTCATCCTAAAGCCCTTTTGCCTCTTGCCAGGCCGTCATTGTAATAAAGCGCAGTCTGTTCAGAATTACTGGCCCCGTTCGGTTAGAAAAAGAAGAGGGAGCAGTCCTGTTTGGTCCCAGTCTTTCATCCTCTGAGATTTCTCTGTGCTCTGCCAGAGGGGGGATGAATAAAAAGCGCTTTTCCCGTCTGAAACGGACCACAGACATATGCGAAGTAGTAAAAGCAAAGATGTGGACTATAGCTGGGTTTTATAAGTTGAAGAAAGGAATCCTGCAAGCCCTTATTCTCCCATCCGTCATGTGTGAGAACCATAGTGCTGGAGAGATCCCGCCTGCGAGAGAAGTGCAGAAATCCAAGAGGAGGCTGAGGAAAAGGGGACTTGCGTTAAACACTCCACGGCTCTATTCTGCGGGATATCTTGTATGAAACTTCTTTAAATCCCACTTTTTCCAAGAGAGGCAAGAATGGCGTAATGCCGCTGCCCCCGTTTTTTTTTTTTTTTTTTTTTTTTTTCTTTTTTCTTTTTTCTTTCCCCTCAAAGTTTGAACTCCGTCCAGGGAAAATATTTCACTCACACACCAACCTGCAGGTGCTCGAAAAAATCCTCCAGCAAACCTGAGCGCAGGAATTGGAAACGGAATTCCAGAAAGCTGTTTTAATTACCCCGTGATGTCATGCTGTCCAAAGTCATTTAACAGCAATATTTCTTCTCAAATCTTCCTCCCCTCTTTCCACCAGTGACTCACTCAAGCTGTAACACTAAATGGCACAAACCAGACCCCCCCCACCCCCACCCCAAGAAAAAAATAAAAAGAAAAGAAAAGAAAAACTTTGCAGTATGTCATTTAAAGTGAGTCGTTTTTCTGGGCTTTTCCAAACAAAAGGGACACACACACACACACACACACACACCTAATAACAGTGGTGAGAGACGTGTTCAGGTTTCTTTATTCCAGCAGAAGTTACATACACTTTAAAAACACTCCGTTACAAAGGGGTTAAAAGTCCTGTGTTGAAAATGCTACTTTAGTAAAAGTACAGAAGCATCATTGGCAAAATGTACTTCAAGAATCCAAAGTATTCATCGTTGGGAAAAGAGTTGCCCCTGCCAGTGTATCGAGGACCTCAGCGTTTCTAAAATCTGGGCTTTCCACTGTTGTTTTGATGAGTCGCAAGAAAACCTGAAAAGTTAGCGGAGAAACAGGGAGACAGAGCCCCCATCCACAGGTCACGGGGGTCACTGAACGGTCTGATGAGCATGAAAATGATGCGAGTCACGTGCTGTGGCCTTCGCAGTCTCCAGATCTCAACCCAACTCAACACCTAAAGGAGGTTTTGGACTGGCGTGTTAGACGGCGCTCTCCACCACCGTCATCGAAACACCGGATGAGGGAAGATCTTTAGGAAGAACGGCGTCCATCCCTCCAGTGGAGTCCAGAGACTTGGAGGATCAATGCCGAGGAGCGTTGAAGCTGTTCTGGAGGCTCGTGGGGGCCCAGCACCTCACTGAAGACACTTTGTGTTGGTTTTCCCTTTAATTTGTCCCCCGTCTGTATCTACAATTGAATTTTGACATTTGATCATCATTTAAAATGAGATATATGGAATTCCCATTTCACAAAACTGAACTGTGGAAGTCTCTGATTAAATTCCCCACACAACTCAAAGGTTCATTCAAAGCGTAAATACAGGTATATCTTGAATTAGAGTGAGGACTGGTCCTGCCAGTCTTGCCTGCGTTAAAAGGACTGGCCATAAACGGCCGGGCTCTGTGGAGGGCAGCGTGGGGCCTGGCCGTCCCCCTGTGTGACTGAAACATCTCAACGACCGCTGGATGGATGGCGGGTCACTTCTCCCAGGTGATGAATCCTACTGACTTTGGTGGTCCCCCGGGATTTTCACGTAGCGCCGTCATCGGGTCCACATTTTGATTGGTCCAGTACTTTGGTTTATGAACAAATACCTGCAGAGCTAATGACATTATCAGCGGCCTCAGCTGGACTCCAGTGTTTTTTTTGACTACGCATCGGAACTAAAATGTTGTCCAGCTGACCTGAGCCCCGATGTCACAGAGACCCGGACAGGTGAGCTGCAGGCTGTCAGGTGAGCTCTGATGTCCTAGTGAGAGATGCTTCGCCATAAGTTCAGGAGCTGAATGAAAAATAAGACAAGAAGCAGTTTAGACCTGATTTTTTTTAGATCGGTTCTGTGGCTCTGTCCTGAAACTCAAATGAACAAACTGTCTCAGGTGAGATCTGAAAATGTCCCACAGCAGATAGTTGGTTCAAACACACACTACCTACAGGTTTTTGTACTTTTATTTTCTCGTAACATTTTCCTGAAAGTAGATCCCATGTCTGTTTTAAATAAATAGATTATATTCATTTCTCAAATTTATATTCATTTAAAAAATGTAAAATATCTGTTTAAAAACCAGAGAAGAAATCATGATACAAGTTTGGTTTCACACAAGTTATATTAGCAAATAAATCTAAGTAATAATAAGTACGTTTATGGCAGTCAGGCGCTTTGTGCGTGTGTGTGCGTGTGTGTGTGTGTGTGTAGTTGTACTTGTATCTTTGTCAGGACCAGTTTTAGTGTTAGACCTTGTAAGTGAGGACATTTTGTCTGGGCTGTTTGAGGGTTCAGACCTGGTTTTAGGGTTCAGGTTAGAATCAGGTTTAAGTTAAGCTCAGGGTGGGGGTTGGGGTCAGGCATTTAGTTGCGATGGTAGAGGTTAGGGAAAGGGGGCTAGGGAATGTACTGTGTCAACATACACAACTGTTTGTTTTGGTCATCTGACAAAAAGCGCAGCCCCACAGAGCCGCTAACCGCTGGGTGTGTTGCTCCTATGTCGGCCCTCTACACACCCGTGCCCGGGGGCCCACTGTCTTCTAATCCGTCCGTGAACGATCGGCGTCGAAACCAAGCCCCGCGGCCGACTGAAAGAAGGTCCTCCGAATTAAAAGCCACGATACGTCGCGCGACCCGGTCCTCCAGAGCAAGACATGCCCAGAGAAGGACAACGTCATTTGTCTGTGTCTTCGTTTTCTGATCCTGCAACGATGTGGTTAAAGGTTTGCTTCGGTTTAGGCACGAAAACGACTTGGTCAGGTTTAGGGGAAGATCATGGTTTGGATTAAAATTACTTTGTTATGGTTAGGGGCCCTTCATCGCCATGGTTACAATTAAAAAAAAAAACCACTTGGTCATGGTTAGTGAACGAAAACAATGTCGACTGCTGGAAGGAAACATGAAATGAACAGCGGTGTCCTGTGTTAAAGCCCCGTCTATTGTTGTCCCATCCACCCACCCGGACCGCCTCCCTCTGTGGACTTTGTGGCTCTATATCAATATCACGCAATTCCCTTCTTAACTTCTGACGGACGAGCCTCATAATTCCTACAGTCGCGACACTTGAACGTAAACAAATGTTGTTTTTGACCATTTGCTGAAAAAAGCTGATGCTGTCGTTTTTCCTGGAAGGAGCCTCATCATCTGCACGGGCTCAAAAAAGAAACGGCACGGAAATACAAGCAAAGACGCAAAGTCGGTGCTTCTAAACAGAGAGACGGGACACGGAGTCGGGTTTTCCAACATCCACGTTTACATTCTCCACTTTTTCATTTTCCTTCCTTCCTTTGAGGACAGGGGGCCTTGGTTTTGATTCTAAAACTCTTTGCCAGTTTAATTTATGATGCCACAGGAGCGCCAGCATAGTGTCATAAATTTAGTTTAGACCAAGCTCGAGGAATAATTAGCAGCCAGAAAGCTTGGGTTCAGATCTGGATATTTTGGCAACGGACCAGGGTCTCTGGTGGTTTGTAACAGGAGCTGCCCTTCTGGTGCAGTGTTTCTCTCTCTGTCTCTCTTAACTCGCTTTCCTCTCCTCTGGATCTGTGTCTCTCACCGCGCAGCTCCGTACGAGGGCATGATGGATGAACAGAAGCGATTGGATAATATGAGGCTGTCGCGGATCAGACATAAAATCAACCTGATCCAGTCAGTTCGACTAAGCGGCTGAAGGATGTGAGTAACGGCGACTGGCCGGGGAGCTGCAGCACAGACGGGGCTCAGTGGTAGCTTCGTGTTTGCTTTAATTGTAAATTAAACCCCAGTGTAACACATCTCTGCTGCCTCAACAGAGTCTGCTGTTGTTTCTCTCTCTGCGGATGTATACAGCTCTTTCAGTTTGTAGTTGTAATTTCAGCTGCCGGACTGACTTTACATGCAGATAATTGTGCCGAAAACACATTAGGAACCACAGGTCAAGGCATCAACTGTCTTTGACTTTAACGTTTACAGCTTTAAGAAAGTTGGAAAGACAACTTTGCTGTTCTTACTGCCCTAATGGGGCTAAAAAAAACAAAGTCTGGCCTGAGTGTGGTGCCAGAGCAAAGGTGATACTGGATTATCGGTGGCCATTTTAGGACATTTCACACCCTTTCTGCACTGGCAGAAGCAGTGAAAGCAGCAGCTTTAAGCTCTAAGCATTTATTCTTCTTCCCTCAGGAGTCACGCCACACGAACGGCAGCTACGTGGGCAGGTGATGCCTCCCGATTGCAACTATGTGTTGGGGACATGGCGGCCGCAGAGACACCGCGGGCAGACCGCTGGAGGTGTGACTGGCCGGCATGGACTGCTTGTGCTTTCTCCTAGAAGGTGGTGGCAACGTGAAGCAAGTTGAGAGAGGCTCAGTTATCTCCTCACTTTCAGCAACACACAATTAACAAAGACAGATCCACTGCGAACCTCCTGATAAACGGGGTCGTTCCATCTCTACTAAGAAAACAAGGCAAACCTTCCCACTGTTGCAGGCATCACAGAGTTAATCAGAGCTTTATAAACAGTACAGTTCAAAAGTTTAGGCACTTCAGATGTTTAGATTCTCATTCCATCAGGAGGCGTCTCATCGGTCCCAGATTCACTTTGAGGCAGGACAACGAGCCTAAACACACAGCCGGAGTCATCTTCAGAGACAAGAAGAACAAGGAGTCCTGCAGCAGCTGCTCGCGCCCCCACAGAGCCCTGAGTCAGTCTGGGACCACATGAAGAGACAGGAGACACTGAGAAAGGCTGAATCCACAGAAGAACCGCTGCAGGTTCTCCAAGATGCTTTATTCTTGAAAGCATCCTCACTTTACTCTTAGTGCCTAAAACGTTTTCACTGTTCTGCCTTTATCTACTAGCACCACCATGAGGTGAGGAGCTTTTCAGTGAAATGTCTCAGCAACTATCAGGAGGACTGCCCTGACATTCACCTTCCCCCCTCAGGATGAGTAACAACGTTGATGCTCCTTCTTTTGTTTTTTTTCACCCAGCGCCATCATCAGGTCAGCAGTTGAAATTGGTAAACATTTACTACAGACACTCCCATCAGCCTCAGCTCTACTTTAATGTTTCGTATCAGTTATCAAAACTAAAATGTTGAACATGATAAAACATTTTATCTGCTTAACATCAGCACGAACATGGTCACTGTGAGCATGTTAGCATTGAGCTCAAAGCGCCGCCGTGTAGTGTAATTACAGCCTCACAGAGCTGCCAGACCCATAGTCTTGTTAAAATGACAGCCTTCCATGGAAACCCACCGCTGGGATAAAATTCCATCATGACTACATTAAAGTACACAAACACTGATTCCAGTCAGACAAATGATACAGTACTGGGAAAACGGCCTCGTCTGACAATGCTGCACAGACGGGACAGCTTAAATAAACCACCGAAGAGCCCGTGCTGCCAGTGGAAGATTTCCGCACGCCACGAAATATCAGAAACGTAAACACGGATGCAGACGCAGTCACACCTGTTCAACATTACTGTTTTTGCAATTTGAGTTATAGTGGAACCTCCATTATATTAGTGGACAATGTGACTAATATTTGAAATTATGTACCGAAAAACCAATATCAGCCCACTGACACATCTTTCCAGCCAAACCATGAATATTCTATATATATATATAAATATATTCTATATTTCCTGCCATCTAAAGAAACTTTTTCCCCCTATGGGGGGATGTTTTATAAACAGAGCAGCAGATTTCCACCGAGTCTCGGCGACAACAGGACGTGTCTCCAAGCACAGCCTCGCAGTGATGGAGGGAGGCCGACCGCTAACAAATTGACTCTTTATTTTATTGGTCTAACCTCACGGCAGACGCTGTCTCGCTGTGCGGTTCAGCAGTGTCACTCACCCCTGTCTGTCTAAATATCAGCAGTGCAGCCTACACACCGTCTGCCTCACTGAGTTATTATTGTTGCTGCATGGCGAAGCCCGGGGCAGACAGGAGAGCACCGCGGCACATTCAAACAAAGACTGCGCTAACACGAGGCTGAGACTTTCAATATGAGGGTACATCACTTTACCTAAGAAATGTTTTTTCAAATGCGGTGAAATTTATTTGTTTTGAAGGTCAAGTGTAAAATTTTTGCAACAATGTAAAAAAGAAAATGTCTACCAATCATCAATAAAACAATCCACAATGGCCTTAAACTGAGTGCATAGCACTTGATGTGTCTTGAGCAGATCACTTACTACTGGAGAATTCAAAGACCGCTGAGTGTAAATCATCCAGGAAGAACTGAAATGCGATTACTCATATTCACTCCGCCCTGCGTCTGCCTCTCACCTCAGCACGCTCCTCGCAGGAGCCAGAGCGCCATCTCCTCTGCAGGTATGTACGGACTGTCCACAGCGGTGACCTTGCGATCTTTGGCAAATGGACAGAAAGCACATCAGAAGGTCACTGTGGAGGTGTGTTCTGACTCGTGTCTGCTCGTGTCATTTGACCACGGGACGCTTTTTTCAGCTTAGCACTCTGACTGAACTCCAGTTCTTTGTTCTTTGATCTGAGGTAGACTCCTAGAGCTCTGGGAGGTGTGCAAATTCTTTCGCTCAAGCTGAAACACTTTCAATGCACCTTTGCCACCCGGGCATGACTCCATCAAATTGTGCCTTTCCACTGACTTTGTATGCAGTCGAGCCACCTCTAAAATCTGCTTTGCTTTCTGTCTGAACACACGGTAAAAGAAGAGAGCAGGAAAAGCAGAGACATGTTTCTTTGGGAAAACGTTACCAGCAGCCGTATGTTGCAACCCGTGTGTAGTTCTCTAGTCGCTTCCATGTTATTGCTGTCATTGATATGCTGGTAATCTGATTGCTGCTGTGGTAACACCAACATGCCAATCATCAGCAAGGCCCCAGTTACGTAATTGCAGAGGTTTGTGGTCGTGTGTGTTTGTGGGGCCCAGTGCACCAAGCTGTTGTTGTGTTTAGCTGATCCCTGACAAGTTCGGTCGCTGAGCTGTATTGGCGAAGGAGCGTCTTGAATGGAGAAGCCAAAACTTTTGTCTTGCCTGAAGTTTACAACTAAGACTTATTCATGTGTTTGTGTTGGCTTAAGGATAGTTATTAGCTAGTTAATGTTAGCTAAACTGTTATTGTTGTGAATAAACTGTTAAAGTACATATGGTATTCTGCTTCTGATCTTTTTGCCACTTAATAAAACAGCTTCCGGCGCATTACCACCAACCTCTGGAACGGGGCGCAGCTGACCCCGATCTACATGTAACCTGTGAAAAACCAGACCGATTGTAATCAGATTTGGCTATCGTCTGCACTAAGCTGACAACGTGAGAGTGGTGCCACGGGGAAATTCGCGGCGTGTCCAAAAAGACAGGGTCCATCCTATGGGCACTATGAATATGCTCAGCAAATCAAATGCCAAACTGCAGTTTCAATTTCAATTTTTCTTGTATGCATAGAAGGTTTGGTTCGATGGGGGCACCAGAGGAAAGGTCAGTTACTCACCAAAACATTAGGAGTCATCCTCCTGGTGGCGTTACACAAAGTGGGAGACAGTCATCAGATGCTGTATTTTGCACTGACAGACGGACAGGAGGACAGACCAGGACTCACCAGGACTGCCGTCCCTCCAGTTCGAGTGGGGGAAAAAAAAATTCACTGCATGAATCTTGTTGGAGTCTCGGGGCGTGTGTTACTCCACTGATTCCTAACGCTCCCTGATTGGTATAATGTGAAGATCTCTTGCACTGACAGTTATGACTTACGACAGACTGTTGAAACTGTGTCAGGCTAAATGTTTCTAATGTGCTACTGACATTAGCCAGAATAAAATGTTTGGCCCGTTAAGGTTAAATTCGAAGACCTTGTTTGCCTCCAAAGCAGCGCCACGTGTCAGAAATGGTTGTTTGTCAGTTGGCTAGATCAGACGTCACGTGCGGTTGATGTTCCTGCTTTGACTCTGGCCTTGGATCCTTGTCCTTGTTGACATTTTTTGTCTCAAAATCAAAAATGTCAACAAATTACCTTTTAGAAATATTTCTGAACCCACATTCCCATGTTAAAGCAACCAAAAGGTAATGTTCCCTGGCTCCTCCATGCCACACGAGCCAGGACTGCATAAGAAAAACCACATTTCCTGCAAAGTATTTTCTTTCTTCTTCTTTTTTTTTTTTTGCTGTTGTTCTTGTTCACTGACAGCTGGCCTCACAATCTTCCCAAGCGTAGGAGCGCATATGTCTGCGTCCGGCGTATCTGTTTATATGTCGGTGTCCTTAACGCTGGACGCACACATTCACTACTCCGTGGACACAGGAAGTGCCTTCACATACACAGAGCCTATAAAAAGTGCACAGAGAAACACAGCGAACCGATACCGGTGCGGGTCTATGGATGTCAGTGTTGGTCAGTCCGCCACTTTGGTCCAGCGCCTAATATCCCACCCACTATAGACGGTGTGCCTTGAAATTTCATACGGACATTCGTGGTTCCCAGACGAGGAATGAGCTATTCATGTCTTTGGTGATCCTCTGGCTTTTCCTCTAGCGCCACCGTGAGGTTGACATTTGTGGAGTTTAGTGAAATATCCCAACAAGTGCTGGGTGGATTGCTATGAAGTTTGGCTCAGACGTTCATGGTTTCCAGATGAGGAAAATTACTGTCTTTGATGATTCTGACTTTCCATCATCAGGTCAACGTTTCAGTTTGTCCAGTACTTTTTCCCAAAATGAATAAAGCCTTTCATGTGTTTCCGTATCGGTCGTAAAAAATTTTTTGAACAGCAGCTGAAAGAAGAAAACCTCCAACAGATTTCCTTGTTTACAGCTTGTTTACGGTTTGTTTTGGTGAAATGTCCCTTTAGGAACCAAATAATAGTCCATGGTTGCTTCACTTCAGTCACCCCCCCCCCCCCCCCCCGCCTTCAGCCTCATTCATCTGCTCTGAGTTAGGACTGTGTCTACACGCATGTATGCGTGTATGTTTGTGTAAATGTAATCCTGTGCGTGTTCACCAGGCGTCACGCGGTTACACGTCACTTTGATCAAACAAGAGGAAGATGGGAATTGTACGTCAGGATGTGTGTGTGCGTGTGTGTGTGTGTTGTGTAACTGTGTGTGTCACCAGGTGGTTAAGTTCATCACATAAACAATAAACTGCAGACAAAAGATAGAATCCTAAACATATTTTGTCTGTCTACATTAATGCTATTAAAGATAAGCTGGTCGCCGGTTTGTCAAGTAGCAACTTTCCCGCAGTGTTGGAAAACAACTCTAGACATTTACTCAGCCACTGCGTTCTGTGTTTCCGACTTTCTGCTTCTACTCCGCTAAATTTCTCAGAGAAATATTGTACTTTTTTTTTTCTGCCCAAAAAAGGCAGAGCGCAGTAAAGGTGGGAAATTTTTTTTTTTTTTTTCAAAGTTTATAGGCGGTGCGACAAATAGTGAGGTTGTCGTGCTTTCATCTGATGTCTTTTTAGGCTGAACCCACACGATACCTAAGAAAATGCAGATGATGACTCTGCCTTCGATAATCGTTTGTAATATCGACCAACAGTCTGTGTTCTCTCTGCTCTCTGAACCATTTTAACTTCAGTTTGCTTGAGACAGTTAACTCTAGTTTTGTTATTATTTACAAATAGTTTCTAGGAATCAAGTGTTTCTGTGTCGAGCTAAGGTTCAATCTGTCCTTGCGCTTAATATTTTTACGGAAACATAAGATATTCGTTTACTATTGAATACATTTAGGTTTGCGATTTAAGGGAGCTGAACCACCAAATTGCATGAAATTCACTCGAGTCAAAAAATGAGGCGGCTGCTACTGAGATCTGCTAAGCTAGCTACTTTTAGCGTGAGTTTAGCTGTTGTTTTTTTCACGCTCATCATGAACAGACTGCTGCCTCATTTAGTTGTGTTGGATAACAAACTGAATAACCAAAATGTCACCTCATCAAACTGGATCTTTTTTCATTTACAGATAAGAACTAGGGGAAAATCCATGAGTAAACTTAGCTTCAGATTTAGCTAACGCTAGCCGCGGCTATCTCACAGCAGGCGTTCACTTGATATATCCCTCTGACTTTAGCTGTGTAGTTAGCTTCTTACAGAGAGTGCAGTTGGTGTGGAGAAAAAGTACAACACACACACACACACACACACACACACACACACACACACACACACACACACACACACTAACTTCACTTGGAGAAAAGACATGATAGGATAAGAGGAGCAAAACAAAGGTTAACATTGGCGTTGCTTTCCACCGCTGGAGACAGCTCTGGGCGAACAAAGGCATGAAGCTTGACGTTTCTTTTAGACTGGTAAGACTGGTAATAGCTGTTAATGCTAACGTTGGCTATGTAGCAATAGCAAAAACTTACATATAGCACCTTAAAGTAGATTTAGCTGACAATACTTGCACTTTTACTTGCGTGGGATTTTAAATGCAGGACTTCTACTTGTAATGGAGTATTTTTACATTGCTGTATTGGTACTTTTACTTAAGAAAAGGATCCGAATACTTTTTCATCACCGCTGTCTTATGTTGTTGTGTTCTTGCAGTTACACTCAACAGCACATGAAGTGTTTAACTGTTTATTTCTGATGTTATAGTTTTCCCATTTATTTAACATGAACTAAGTACCCCTCTTCTTGGAAATGACTACGTCAAGACTCCTTTTGCTTCTCACTCCAGACCTTGAAACCTTCGAGAGCTTAAATCCTTTATTGTGTGCTGCTCTGCTCTCTGACAGAAGTTCTGGTCCCTCTCTTGTGGTTTCTGGACCTCTGTAATTGACTTTCAACTGAATGCCACTTGGACCAGATGCTCTTCCAGTGCCCCCTTTAGGCTAATATAAGCCAGGGCCTCTCCTTGGAACAAATTGAGAACATCCAGTCCACGGTGAGGAGTTTACAGGTTGCAGGTGGGCCAAACAATGTGACACGGATCACTGCGAGAGTCTGTTTATTAGTTTCTTCATCGCTTGCCTGAAATCTCTCCCCGGGGTGGAGGGGGTGGAGGTGAGGGGCTGGCAGATGACTCCAGTTCAGGGCCAAGGCTCCTCCGACGCAGCAGAGAGACACAGATAGCGAGCAGTAACATGGTGAGACTGTGGCTCAAACATGGAAACTGTGACAAGTTTGGACACGGTGGGTGAACTGTAAACCTTTCGTGGTGACCCTCTCAGTGAGCGTGGAACAGGGCGACTTTTCTCAGGCAGTGCTGGAAAAAAAAACGGCGAGGGGTAAAACACAGAGGTAGAAACAAAACGTACAATCAGACTGACCGCATTTACGTCAGTGTATTTTGTTGTTGTTATGAAGAAATATGTTAGTTATTGTATATACTCTGTAACTGACTTTTGTCCTGGAATATGTCTGTGGTTTTTGTTGTGTCTCAAAAGGAGTTTATTTGGCTGGTTGACTTTGCCAAACCATTCATCTGTCAACAGCGGTCACATTCACCGAGGTACTTTTTAGATTTTATTAAGAAATTTGGGGAAATTAAGTTTCGGCCTTTTCAAAGCACATCTGACGTAAACACGTGTAAAAAGACCTAAAGGGTATTTTCGATGAAATCTAATATTCGAGAACGATATGAACAATATCAGATACTACAAGCCCCTGTTGATCAAACTGCTGAGCAGCTAACTTCTGTTCTTCTTTCTTCTAATTGTGTTATTTTTATGAATGAATGAGTGGTTTTATTTCCGCGTCTGGTCATTCAGATGACCTATCCCTCGCGGAACTATTCAGACAAAATTATCAACAACAAACCAGCCGTCATGATATGCTTACTCACCAGCACCGAGCAGTACAATAAGGTGGCCCCATACAAATTTGAGCAGCTTGTTTATAATGTCCCAGGAGATATCCTGGGACATTAATATAAATACACCCACAAAGCAGCCTCACATAAATACAAACAGCTACAACAAAATGGACGTTTATACACTAATTTGTTTCGGTTAACACGTTGATTTGTACTTTTTTTTTCTTAGCAAGCAAAATCAGAAGTGCTAAAAAAACGTACATGTAGCAAGACCCAAATCCTTGATCCCTGATAATAAGAAAGGGTTTGACGACACTCAAGGCTGGACATATATATAACACCTTGTCCTCTGTGATGATGAAACCAACAAATTGTTGTTGAAGGGGGAAACTGACCTGATAGTGACAAAATATAAAAGGGTCAGGGGTCACCAGTGTCATTCCTCTGGGACCGCGGAAGCCCCCACCAAATCACACGGCTGCCCAGCCAGTATTTATGACCGTATTTCACTCTAATGCCATTTATATTTATAATTACATGCAGAGAAGCCATTTCCTGGCATTCACAGCTTATTGTTAGCCGTGACGGTGGTGATGTGGCTCTAGGGAATGTCAGTCAGTCCACCACTTTGGTCCAAACTGAATTATCTGTCGGATGGATTCGCCAATTCCCACTGCAGCCCCCCCCCATCTGTGGTTGGGGTTAAGGGCTTATCTTAGGTTATGGTTCGGTGTAGGAGAGGTAACTGGTTGGGGTCAGGTTAAGCATCTCAGTAGACGACGGGTTGGGGTTAGGGATAGGGATGGGTTCAGATTTAGTCAAGGGGATACTCATATCGACAGGGGCCGCAGCGTGTCCCCTGTCAATATGTATCTTAACGTGTTCTTGTTTAGAGGTAACAAAATATGAGAGGAGGGAAGTGAAATAATACAAAAAAACTGCACCCGATTTGTTACTTCATATCGGCCGCTGCAGCAGGAAACTGTCTGTAACTGAACATCTGCGAAAAGAAGGTGTAAAATCTGCGGTTTTGTTTTATCAGACACACGTGCAGAGGGATATCCTGTACTAAAGCCAAGAAGAGACAGAAACCAATTAAAAGATGCATCATAAAGATAGTTTACCAGAACTAACCGCGGTACAGCGTAGTCAGAGGAGTTTTACTGTTTCCCCAAAAGCCACTGATCTTCTTGTTAATATGTCAAGGTCCGTCTGTTTAATTTTTCCTCACCTACAGCCCTTCTCCTTCTGGACGAACGCACACTGGCAGTTCCAAAGATGTCTTCCCTTCAACAAATATTCCCAGTTCAGCAGCAGATCACACTTTCTTGTGCGCTCCATTACTCTTCCAGACGTGGGCAACATGTGTCAAAACAGACTGGTATCAGATCAGCTGCCACTTTATACAAATCAGATGAACTGTGGCTCATTTAAATCTGAGGTCTTAGTAAATAAACTGCTAAAACAGCATAATTTCATGCTGCTGATGGTAATTTGCAGCAGACTTAGTAAATACCCCTCAGTCTCGTTTAATATGACATCTCTTCAAGATGGAGCGAAAATTCAGTTACAGTGCTTTTGCAGCAAATTCCTTTAAAGATGTACTTTTTCATGTCTATAAATGCTCTGACTTTTGCAAAAAATGTCGTTGTTTAAAGTGCCCAGCGGAGAAAATTGACAGTCGATATAAAATCCTTTTTGTTTATTGTTCCACGCTCTTTTAATTTAGTTTTTGTTTAGACATCAGACGGTTGATGGCATTCGTTAAAAGCTGCAATAAAATTACGGCTTTCACCCTTAAGCTCCAGTAGTGTCAAGTGGCCATACGCTGAGAGGTTTGATCCTGAGAGAAAGAGCTCCTTCTCTTGGCCAGAGAGGCCTTGCTTTTCCACCTGAGCCACAGGTGTTTGCTTAACGTGCCTGTGGTTTGAGCGGCTGCAGCTCCGTCATTTACCATCACCCTGGAAATGTTGACTTTTACCTCTGCTCCTCCCTGAAGCTGCCAGCACGGGGGAAAAGAAAAACCCACTCTGGCTCCTGATAAACCGTGTGTGTAAACATGTCCCTGTATGTGTGTGTGTGTTTTACGACGATGATGATGGTGGTGGTGGTGGTGGTGGTGGTGATGATTGTAGCCTATCACCTTCCACAGCCGCCCTTTCCTTTGACGCACTGTGGAAATGTGTGGATGTGGAAACGACTGCAGGCGGCAGAGCTCGGTAACATGATGATGAAAAATCGCAGCGTGTGTGCAGGTGTTTCTGTGTTTTCACAGAGGATAAGTGAGGGCAGAACTGATGGAGTGTAGAGGTGAATTCTCCCATGAAGCACACGGTTAGTTTATGCTTGTGTAAAGAACACTGAACCTGCCATTTAAGAGAAATAGTTTGACACTTTGGGAACTGCGCTCATTCGCTTCATGCTGAGAGATAAATGGTCAGAGTGGCACCGCTCTAATGTCTGTACACTGAAAATGAAGCTACAAACAGCGGCTGGCTAAGTTAGCTCAGCACGAAGACTGGAAACAGAGGGAAACAGCTAGCCTGGCTCTGTGTACGGGTAACAAATCTGCCTCTCAGATTCTCTAAAGATCACTCATTAACATGATAACGATGATAATAACGATAACATTATTATTATTATTGTTATTATTCTCATTATTATCCAGCACTTTTGAAGGCACTCAAAGCTGCTTTACTTGGATAAACGATTAGCAAAAGGAAGCTACGCACAAAAACAAAACGATAGGGAGGACACGGTGTTAAAATGACGTGGGCGAAAGTGAACAAGTACAGTAAAGGAGAAAAAGATAAAGGCCTCAGTGACAGAGCTGACGTACTTGAATCATGTGACTTAAACGTCACTCGTCGCTTCCAGTGAAGAGAGGAAACCATCAGGTCTGAGAGGAGCCACGAGGAGACCGGAACCTTCCTCACATTAACGCAGGAAACCGACAGAAACGTCAGATTTCCATCACGTTCTCCACGTGGTTTCTCCATCGTCTGAGCTTCGACTGCAGCTCTTTCAGTGACCTCGTCTCGCCGCGTCCTCTTCCTCTGCGGTGGTTTAACGGCAGCGAACTTTTTATCTCCAAGAACCATCTCCTAATCACCAGCGGATGGAAACGTGCGTTGATTCCGTTTGCTGGAAATTCAGTTAAAATTTTCGTCACACTTGGACGAAAACTTGACTGCTGCCATCTCTGGAGCGGCTAGCACGGCTAATAACAAAATTATTACGAGTTTGAGACCGAGCTTGAGTTTCTCCAGAGGTGAGATTAAAGCGCGTGTTTGACGTACTTGGAGTCCAGCCTTCGCTTCGGACCTGAAAACCAGCCTTGGCCCTAACTTCCACTTCGCAGAGCGTTTTTGCTCCAAATCAGAGTGAGTTTTCAAAGCCGGAGCTCTCAGCACGTGTCCAGGTAATGTGCCGCACTAGCCTCGATCACTAACGCTGGTCGCACTGCCATACTGGGCTCGTTTTGTGCTTTGAAGCACTCACCTTCCACCCTGCATTTCACCTCACTCACCAACAGCGTCTGTTCGCCTCACCTGTCTGACCCCCCACCCCCTCCCTCTCCCTCCCCACCTCCTCCTCTATCTGCCCCCTCCTTGTATGGTCCTTGTATTACCTGGCATGCGAGCGCGGCCGTTTATTTTCACGGGGATACGTTTTCTGGCGATCTCTGCCAGAGACAATATTATGCTGGAAATATACAGGTATTAACTGTTAAGATTTCAGATGGTCAAATAAACCCGAGTTGCCGGGCTCTGGCGCGGCCCAACAGAGAAGAGATTGTGTGTGAACAGCCCGCTCCTAATGAAACACATGAGGGGGAAGCTGCTCAATCACTAATAATTACTCCTCCCTCCATCCCTCCATCCCTCAATCCATCCATCCATCCAGCGCGCTCTCTGTGTCTCCCTCGCCCCCGGTCCAGGTGATTTCCAACCACCTCTCTCATTTATCTTCCCTGCCTTTGATTTCAATGTGACATTCATTTCACGCTCATTTCCTCCCAGCCTCTCGCTCTGCTGCTGCCGACGGCCGTGAAGGCTGGCCTTTCATACGCAGCTCGGAGCCACTAAACAGTCTCTTATGCTCTGACCTTTAGCGGGCGGCGAGCTGTTGAGACAAACAGCGCTCAGCAGGACGTAAATGATGATGGATCTGTTCTGGCAAACTTCGGGGGTTGAGTTACGCAGGGCTGGCTGCATGTGGTCGCATTCAGGGTCTGAGGGGCGAGACTGCAGACCTGTTGCTACACACAGAGATACCTAATGACTCTCAGTGGGTCAAAAGTAAGACCAGATTAATTGTTGAACTGTTAGTTCAGAGTTAATTACTGCCTTTTCTAAACTATTTGTTCAGATAATGATCCAGCTGCTTTTCCTGTTGCCAACCTTTAACGTCTACATTTACTGGGCTGTTAGTATCAAGTGCAACACTAGAGCTGTAACTGCAACCACCGCTACTACTCCAACTGCCGTATCAATACCACACCAGTACTGCTACCGCTGCTTCAACTCATACTTGCGAGCCGGCTCCTGTTGTTGCTATGGCGGTCAGAGATTACTGGGCCTGCTGTCAGCACAAGAGCTGCTACTTTAGCTCATATACTGGTCACAAGTACATCTACCGCTGCAGGTGCTACAGCGAGTACTACTCTGTTAATTAGCAGTGCTAGTGTGCAGCCGCTCTAACGGAAATTACGGCAGGTACTGCACCTACCGATACTACCTCTGGGTTGACTTGGGTGCAAAGAGTCAAAAGAAGAAGAACGGAACGTAAAGTTGCAGAAAGGAAGAAGAACGAGAAAAGAATGAGTTTTAAAGGTTACTCTTGACTTTGGAGACGGAAAAGCTCCAGAACAGCCGCTAAACTGAGCTTCAGGTGGGATTGTTTTGCAAGTGAAACTCACGTTTTGTGTCAACGTGGACGAGAAGTCCATAAAGTTCACAGAAAAATGAAGAACCTGCTTTTGAAAACCACCCTGCAAGCTATCAGACCACAGCTGGACCCCCCTCAGTTTGCCCAGCAGGCCAGTTGAGGGGCAGACAACATCTGGAATCGGATGGCTCAACACAATTTCTTCCACACATTTCAACATCAAGAAAATCCGCCAGCTCATCATCCCTCCGAAGTAAGTAAGACTACGTCTGCAGCCGTCATCGGCAGCAGTGGAGCCCCTCAGGGCTGTGTCCTCAGTCCCCTTCCCTACGCCTGTCTACACAGACCACTGCCTCAGCTCCTCACCCATCAGCGATGACGATGCCAGACCTGCACTGCGCACCGATAACCACCTCCAGCTGTCTACCCATAACGATCACAAGAACCGGTCCCCGGCGCAGCGAGGACACGCCGTGCTGGACCGAACCCCACCTGCGTCCAGGGGAAAACAGTCGAACGGGTCGACAGTTTCAAAATATCTTGGAGACATTATTGACAACAGACTCAGTTTTGATGAGCGGCAGCACCAAGATGGAAGAGTAGCTGACGGCACGTCTGTCTTTTTCTAGTGGCACCGGCTAACAGCAGACCCTGAGCGTGCCTTGGCCAAAGTTTTACCATCAACACCAGCCGTAAGCCAATGGGCACGGCATCAAAATGTTACTTTCATTCATTGCTCTATTATTTAACGTAAGAAGTGGTATATGTACTGACTGTTTCCAAACAACCCCAAACTCAACAGTATCAGACATATCACCGCCAAAATCGCCGGCCTCCCGACATCTGACCTCCCAGGCCTCGACAGCAGGGCCATCGCACACACAGCTGTCGCCACGGCGAGGGACACCCAACGCCCCCCGGACTTCGCGGTGCTGCTGTCTGGCTGCAGGTACAGGACTTTGAAACAAAAGAGGGCTCGCTTTAGGAGTCTTTTCTTCCCTTTCTGGCGTAGCAGCCCTCAAAAACCCTGCTGGGGATCTACATTGGCCTCACAAAGTGTTTAGACCCCCTCGTTTTCTGTTTCATTCATGTTTTTCACTCGTGTTTTTAGAATTCTTTGCAAATTTATCAAAAATCAAAATCTGCCATTTACTAAAGTATTGGGACCCTTTGCTGTGGCTCCACTCTGTAAGCAGGTGCATCCTGTTTGCTTTAATTACCCTTGAGACGTGTCTAGAACTCGACTGGAGTCCACCTGTGGCAAACTGAACTGATTGGACATAGTTTAGACCTCTGTGATAAAACTGGGTCCGGGGGAAGATCGGGGCAGGGGCATAAAACCTGCTGCTCACCGCCTGGCTGATACCATCCGTAGGAAGAATGGGATAAACTGCCCGAATCCAGTTGTGCAAAGATTTTAGCGACATAAACAAGAAGACTGGAAGCTAAAAACTGCTGCCAAAGGGGCTTCTGCAAAGTACTGGATCAAGGGTCTGGAGGGTTTTGTAAATGAGACATTTCAGTTTGTGAGTTTTTCATAAATTTGACAATGTTTAAAAACGCTTTCTTTCTGAAGCCAGCGTACGTGTGTTTGTACATGTGTGTGTGTGTGTGTGTACTGCGTGTGTCTGTATGTTTGTAGACATGAACATGTGCAGGCTGCGAAAACAAATTTCCCTCCTGGAACAATAAAGACCGTCAATCTGTCCGACTTTGAAATTCTTCAATTCCAGGACGCTGAGGAAATTCTATCTGCTGATGACGATTGTTTGTTTGACTGGCTCGAAAGCCTGAGTGACAACTTTGTCGAGAAGGAGACAGTTTTAAAGACTTAGAGCTGCTCAATTTTTCTGTTTATAGAAACACGATCCTCTGGAAAATATCCCAAGATGTTCTGCTGCAACCCTGACGACCATGACCTTTACAGTACGTACCAGCCTACCATTTCCACCATTATCTGTGTAGTAAAACTCACTGCAGTTCATCCTCTTCTTATTTAACCAGTTCGGCTTTGAAAAGAAGATTTCTCACGTTCCTGTCGTTTCCCTAATGCGAAGGCATGTGTTTATTTTTCTTTCTTTGTAAAGAGCTTATGCATTCCTTGGCATCTCCAGTGTAATAGGTGTGTGTGTGTGTGTGTGTGTGTGTGTGTGTGTGTGTGTGTGTGTGTGTGTGGAGAAATAGAGTGTGTTTCTTCACCACCTCTGAATGCAATACTTGTGTTTGCTGTGTCAGATAAACCTGCAGCGGTGACTGTAGGGGCAGAGCGCCATCTGCAGGCAGCGATGGAGTCATTACAAGGGGGGGGATCCGGGTCTCAAGACTGGTTATTACCTGCCCAGGTCTCCTGTCACCGTCCGCACATTTAGATCTTTTAGGCCTTTTAGGACGTTACTGTCTGACGTGTCTTACATTCAAATACAAGCCACGAATGTGAAGTTCTGCAAACGCACATACAGGAATTCAGCACGTCAAACATTTAGGTTGAATTGCAGAGACGTTTCCTTCAAGAAGGAAGAAAGAACTGTGACGCTTTTATATAAGTTCAAGGTTTGTATTAAGTTTTCCACAAACCAGCTGCACTGTAAAACATTTGATCCAAAGTCAATGTCTTACAACAACGACTCAAGATGCTTTCATGTCAACGTGAAAACGGATCTCGACGAGGGAATCTAAGCGCGTTACAAGTAAAAAAACACAAAATCCATGTTTGTGGAAGTGTTCACCCCCTTTAATAAGACACGCCTAACCCACCACGCCTCAGCCAGTTGGTTTTAGAATTCACACAGTCAGTTAAATGGACCTCACCTGTGTGTAGTCAAGGGGTTTCTGTTGACGAGCAGGTGGAGACAACGCTGCTATTCTCAAGAGAGACGCTGTGAAATAAAACTGATGCAAAAAATGAAATAAAACAGGATATGTTAAAGAATGTTTAATGAACTAAAAATGTTAGGAATGATTTCTGAAATGTTTTCTCTTATTTATTTATATGATTGTTTGTTTTACTATTATTATTTAAATATCCAGCACTTTGAGGCTCCATGCCTTCTTCATAAAGGAACTTCTGGCATAAAAATGTTGTATAAAGTCAGTTCCGCTGTTTGCAGTAATTTTGTCGTTTGTCTCTTATCTGATGACGAATCCATTTTTATGCCCCGATATGAAGATATGTGACATATGACGCTCTGTGTTTAGATTATTATGGCTGGAATAGCTCCAGGCCAATCAAGTTGGAACCCAGGAACCCAACCCTCCCCCAGGTCTCGGTGCAGATCGGTTCGGTAGCTTTGACGTAATCCTGCTGACAAATAAACAAACCAACAGACAGACACAGGTGGTTACATGACCTCCTTGGTGGAGGTAATAACAAGCAACAACAGACGGGGCAGTTCAGTTGAATACACTTGTTGTGTCTGTGTGTGATCAGCAGATGGCGCCGAAGCATCAGCAAAAAAACAAACTTCCCCTGAACACTCAGTGTGTCGGAAATTATGTGAAGTGAGGGCGAGAGCTCCAGACTCCGAAAACTAACCTGCTGGAATTCAAGATCTTCGTCATAGCTTCCTATCACTCCAGGCTTCCGGTGAGTGTACTTCCCCGTGCAAACAACAACACACAATATGCAGTGAAACGGCAATGATCTTCCGTTTTTGTGAGTTGGATGTTTAAAATGACTCATTTTAAAATATATATATATAAAACTGTAATAACAGAGAAGCCTGCGGACTGACTCAACCTCCTCCTGGTCAGAGGCCACGTGTTGACATCATTAGAAAATCACTTCTTCATCTCTGGTGTCAAAGATTTGTTATTATTCATTTTATAGGTCCCCAACACTTTGCCTCGTGAAACCCGATGTCTTATCTTTGTCAACGACTCAACTGGCTTCAACACTTTTCGGATCAGCGTTTTAAATACTGAACTTCCACCAACATCCACCTGTAGTGACTCCAGCGTCACTGAACTGGGTTACGGTTCTGTCTAGACTCTCGCGGCACCTGGTTCAGGTTGGGGAAAAGATTCTGGTCTGGCTTGATACAGAAAAAGTTCACAACCTGTTTATTCCTCTGAAGTCCGGTGTCTGGTGTTTGACATGGGCCTTGGCAGATGTCTGCGCTCTACTGAGCACATTTTCTAATTTTATGATTAATTCAAATGTTACCAATATTTCATATTATTTCACTGAATCCATCAGACTTCCTTTCTTTAATCCTTTCACTATAATATTATTAATTAATATATTATTTTTCGACTTTATGATTGATAGCATAGCTAGCAGTGACTCCAGCGTCATTAAACTGGTTTACGGTTCTGTTCAGACTCTCGCGGCACCTGGTTCAGGTTCAGGAAAAGATCCTGGTCTGGTTTGATATGGAAAAAGTTCCCAACCTGTTCACTGACATTGGACCGAAACCTTCTTTCCTGAACCTGAACCAAAGAGCTGTTGTTGCCTAAACCCCAGACGGGACTCTGGATGCTGACCTGGTCTCTCTGGGAAAGCGGTCTGCGTGTTGTGTGGGAACATAGTTTCTAGGAGACAGCGTCGGCTCAGGATGAATTAATAACTTCTCATCAGGCACCATCATCAGGTCAAATTTGAACTCATCCAGTACTTCGGTTTATGCAAAGCTAATCACGTTCCCATCGGCCTCAGCTGGACCTTGTGTTTAGTGCTAATTCGCTAATGGTATCGTGCTAAGTGCACAGTAGATGCTGAATGTTGGGGAGACGTTAGATCTGCTAAACATCAGCGTGTCAGCGCTGTCACCGTGGGCGTCTTAGCATGCTAATGTTAGCATTGAGCTCAAAGGGCTGCTGGGCCTGTACGCGCAGCCTCGCGGCGCTGCTAGCGTGGCCGTAGTTCTGCCCCGGTTAGCATTTGACTCTCGGTTGACTTCAGAAGTCGCCACCACCTCGGAGCAGTTTCAAAAGCCCTCTGCGATTCAGCCGTCAGATAAAATTGAATCCTCGACACACTCGTAAGCGCTTGCTCCACTTCAGTTCTGCGGGATCCCAACCCTTGTGATTCAGCTCCTGTTATGGCAGCGACCGTTTTTCTACTTCTCTTTTCTCTCTCATCCCTCCCTCCCTCTCTCGTGTGCTTTCTTTCTGAACATGTACAGTAAGGGAAACTGCCATCTGACACACTTTCCATGTAATTTGAATTTTCACTTTTGACCTTGGTTTTTTTTTACTTTTGCGGCTTCCTCCTTGTCATGAAGTGACAGAGCAGGATTTGTTTTTCACTTCTCTGTTTCATATCTCTGTGGTGTCTGTGGTAACATTTTCTAAATGTCATCTGAGGTATGTGCACAACGGCACACGCACACAAACCCACACGCTTGCATTTGGACTTTGCCTTTATTTCTTTGACCAGCTTTCCCTCTCAGGTTTGAGTGGTACTTCGGTTTCCAGTTGCTGCCTCTCCCGTGGTTGGTCACTGCTTTCTTGGGCTGTACATTATACAATGAACTGCCAAAATGACAACGAGAAAAAAGCAGAGGGCAGATTGTTTTTCCCTTTCTCATTCCAGAGGAACTGAAAAATGTTTTTGCCCATCTGGTAGATGGGAACATCCTGACACCAACAAACAGGCCTCTTTGGGAACCAATACGATGGCAGACAAAATTAAAGCCATCAGGAGGGTAAGACCCCGTGAAAGCTCATCAAATGGGCTGTTGTAATGTCAGCTATTCTCTCTTGAGCCCTGTTTTTTAGCCTTTATTGATTCTCATTCAGTCAAACTGTCCTGTCAAAAGCTGCCCAATCAGCTGCGATCAGCTCCTGTTGCAGCGTGGCCGTGGACGTACAGACACCTGTCGCTGGGTCACTGTGATACTGAAGGAAACTTAAAAATGGTCTGAATGTGTCTTTTGTCTCTGATTTCTGAGCAGATTTGATGATTCAAATTCCCCATTATAATAATAATAATAACAATATTAACAATAATAATAATAGCCAGCTGTCTGATGGTGCTTGAATACAAAGGGATAAACAGCTGTTCCTGCCCAGCGCCCACACTGATCCTGGGTCTGTGGAGTTCTTCCTCTCCGCTGTGGCCAAGGTGCTTGTTCACGGGGGAACTGTTGGGTTCCTCTCTATAACGTTGTGACCTGACTCTCTAGAGCGCCGTCGGATTACGTGCGTCACGATTCGGTGACTGAATTGAACTGAAACACCGTAAACATCACGCAGAAATTTAGCAGAGTCAACTAATCTTGTCTCATTAACTTCACTTCTAAATGCTTAATTAATTTCAAGTTCAGATTTCAGAACCGATAAATGTCCGTTCTTCTGACCTGAGCTCTTTTGACTTTTGACCTCTCTCAACTCATCAGATGAAGTTTCCGAAGAAACGTCATCAGGTGTACGAGCGGACTTCCCAGCGTGCATCGTCTGAGAGATAAAACGCCCCGGAGACTCCTCTCATTTGCAGCCTGGAGAAGCTTTTTGCGATGGAAACTCTCTGTGTGTTCTCAGGACACGTTCAGATAAACCCCCGGGTGTTTCCTGACAACAGTACGAAGCCATCAGCAGCTGTGGGTTCCTCACGTCAAACGAAGAACTGACTCTGACTGAAAAAGTGCGAACGGAAACCGAATCTGTCTCCAGTGTTTGTCCGCCTGACGGATCTGTTGTTGACACAACTTGTTGTAATTAAGTTGACTGAATTAGTTTTCTAGAGCTCAGTGAGCTTAACTCAGCTGGTCTGACATTTTCAAACGTCACGAGACGACTTTGAACTAATCACTCAACCTGCGTTCAGTCACATTTCGAAGGCAGCAGGAGACGTTTTATGTTTGTTTGAGTTGAACCGGTTTGAAATGATTTACTGCGTAAACGCTGGTTGTCATGAAATGAACTAGGTGCTGATTTCCACGTTTCCTTTGCTATTTGACTTTTTATTTCTTCATTTATTGGTTCTTTTATCAGTTTTCAGTCGTTTTTTTTTTTTTACTCTTTTTACTTTTCGTTTTACTTAATTTTTTAAATTTATTTTATTTTTTGGGGAGGGGCTGATGGTTTATTTTCTGGTACTGGTTGTATATAGTTTCGAGTAAAATGGCTCATGTACATGTTCTCTTCACTATTAGTCTGTGATAAAGTGTTGATTTATAATATGGATGTTCTTTATAATCAGTTGCTGACACTTTTCTTATCAGCCCTTTTGGTTTAATTTTCCATTGCGCATACACACACACACACACACGCATACACACACACACAAGACACACATCTGACTCCATTCTTACCTGAGCAGGGATTTTACCTGTCACCTGTGGGAATATTTACAACATCCAAACTTCTCTCTCTCAATCTCTAAATCACACACACACACACACACACACACACACACACGGGTTTCTGGTTTTCCCTCCTCCAACTGAAAGGGACAGGGGAATTTACCTGCATTACCTTGTTTAACCAGCTGTTGATCTGATCCGACTGCATAGCGAAAACAGGCGGAGCTGCCAGCTCCTGACGTCTCTCTGACTATGTGATGGAAAGAAACGGCGGCCGCCATAAGCTTTGGTTTGGTTGATTTAAAGCGGCTTCATCGCAAACGGAGAACAATCGTGAAGTTCCCATTCCATACTCGGTGGAGGATTTGCCGCCTCTGCCTCGGGGTCATACTGCGGGAAGGTCTGGTGGACTAAACCTCCGCTCTGAACGGTGACTGTCCAGTCCTCGTTCAGTATCTACAGTAGAGAGTACCGTCGGTACAAATGAGCACTAGCATAAGATCACTAATAAGATCAGTTCTATCCACCCTCAGATTCAAGCCAATTAAACGCATTAAAATATGCAGGCCCGTGTTTGCATCGTGCCTGTAAAGCGTTAAGGACTGGAAGCAGCGTTCTATCTGCTCTAGCATCAGCATAATGGGCTGGTCTCCATGCCCTTTTCTTTCTACCTACAGCAGCCACCGTGCGTTAATTAGCAAAGTAGTTTTTTTTGAGGCTGTCAAGCGCATCCACTGTGCAAGTTTAGGCCAGTAGCTCAGTCCTGGTCTTTACCGCGGATTCGGGGAAAGTTCACAGCAGCCTAAGCCAACGTTATCTGAGGCGGTCACACACACCGGTTCCTCCTCGTCTTCAAAGCCTTTGCTCGTAGGATGGTTATGTCACAAAGGCAGAACTTCCAGCACCAACTAAATAACTCTATGCTGCAGCACAAAAACAGTAACAGTTTAATTTCTCTGACTCCCTGAATCATCGACTGGTAAGGATGTTGAGTAAGTAGCCAACAAGATCACATTTAAGGTTGATTTAAAACAAGTCAACTAAGAAGATCAACCAACTCAAGGAGCTGACATCAACTCGATTAGCCAGCTGGCTACGGATGATAAACGATGACAGCCGCAGTTGTCACTTCAGCAGACAAAAATCCACGGCCCCCGGCCAGAAATGAGAGGCCGCCAACACTGTGTTTAACAAGTGCCGAGGGTTTCAACGGTAACTCTGCTTCTGTTATCACTGTGAACTGCACATGTGCTGCCAGAGAACAGGAACTCTACCGGCGTAGTGATTTCATTCGGCCGGGCAAGAAGTATTCACATCCTTTACTCCGGTAAAAGTGAAAATTCCATAGTCTACAAATACTCCATTACAAGTAAAAGTCCTGCATTCGTACTATTACTCAAAAGTACAAAAGTAACTTTGTAGTTGGTTATTCACATTCAGTCCTTTAGAGTGTTGTATACTTAACAAATCCTATTATTAGATATTATTACTTCATGTTATAATTTGTCACCGTGTAGCTGGTTGGTTATTGGTAAAACACTGCATCATACTTTATAAGATCTTCGTCACCTTAGGTTCTGTAGGTAAAATCTTAATCTGAAAAAGTAATTAGTAACTAAAGTAGAGTAAAAAAGTGCAATATTTGTCTCTGAAGTGTATGGAAGTGGAAGTTGTTCATAAAATGAACATCTGGGCGTGAAACACACCCCATATATATCATGTATCAGGCCCACGGCCTCAGATCGTTTGATGTAGACACAACATCAGATCCTCTCGATAAGACGCGCAGTATTTCAAGATGCATCCGGATCGATACGCCCGGCCATAAATCACGCTGCTGCAGAGGTGTAAATGTCAAAGGGAAACCGTCGACCGGCCCGGCGTAACCTTTTCCTCTACAAAACACGGTGACTGGGGAAAGTCCTTGACCGTGACCGAGCCGGTGGGGAAAAGCTGGAAACTCCTACTTCTTCTCTTACACGCCAACAGCACACCCACAACAGCTCCTTTGTGAAGGGACCTGATCTATCTTTAGCTTTACAACGTTTGCCAAATTTAGTTGTTTATCTAACCAAGAAGCACACACACCTACACACACACAAAACCCAAGACAAACACATATTGTAACGGTGTGTATTACAAGAGAGAGTGTGTGTGTCTTATCTGGTATTATCTCTGTGTGTTATCTTTATTTTATTCATCCTGTTTAAGGGAACAGTGGCAGGAAAAAAAAAAAAAAAAAAAAAATTCCAAGAGCAGAAATCCCCAACGTTATTTGTCAGTGGCAACTTAATTAAAACAGATGCCGTAGATCTGGGTGACTGGAGACGTGACGCGCAGCTGGATTTTACCCTGCCGTTCCACTGTGCAGGCGGACTCTCAGGTTCAGGAGGAATCGGCTGCACACGTCAAGAGACACAAGGGGCCCTGAGCCTGATGCTGGGGGATAAAACCAAAACAACAAAACAACATGTTCAGATGAGTCTTGGTTGTTTTTTTTAAACTGAATAATAACAAATACACCGTGGTTATGCTGAATAAGAAATGTCTACTTATTTTTGTTTTCCTAACATGTAGGTTGGAAGGTTTTTTAATATCAATTTTGATTTTATTTTTATTTACTTACTAATGACATTAAAGTGTAAATTAAAAAACCTTTATAAAAATATATTTTTATTTATTTATTTTTGACAATCAAGCATCATATAAAGAAAACAGTGCCAACCTTTAGGGTCTTGACCCACGTGATGTATATAAGGTGTATATATACTGACTGTAAACAGGTAAAAATTGTTTAATTATTTGTGGTTCAGGACCCTAAGGATAAAAAAAAAAAAAAAAATGTTTTTGTTTTTTATTTATATTTATTGATGACAATAAAATATAAAAATATTTACAATTAATAATAATAATAAAAACATTGAGTCCCAACCCACATGTTGAGAAAATAGAAATAAATAAATAATATATAAATAAATTTTTTGAAAAAGTTTTATTTGAAATTGTCCCAAGAATCAATAACAATACAAAGCACCATGAGCACATCTGGATTATTATCAGTTTAAACTCCGGACTCAGAGGTCACAGAGTACCGGAGGTGTCACCGCAGGTTCCTCAGGTAATGTCACCGCAGCAAACACGAGTCACGTGACCCGACGTTAACTTAAAAAAAAAAAGCTCGAGTTCACGAAGAAACAGTGAAAACGTCGAGGATGCGACACGCTGTCAAACAAACTGCCGAGGAAAAGGAAAGCAGGCAAACCCGGCGACCGGTGACCGGCGACCGGCGTCTGCGTCGCCTTCGGACGGAAACGACAAGAGCGAAGCCCGGAGCCTGTGGAGAAGGAAAGGGAAAAGGGAAACGAGGGAACTTTCGCCGGAAAATGTCGTCACTCGGAAAGTTTCCATCAGAAAACGAAACCCGGCAGGCAGCCGACTTCCCTTTTAGCGTAAAACAACGCTCAAACATACCGGAAACGAAATTACTCGACGCGGCAAAAATGCCTGACGGGAATTCCGACTAAACCCCATGGATCGACCCGTCAGGCGTCAGCACACTTCTCGACTATGTTGTTATACGTGCTAGGGACAGAAGTATGTGGACACTCACACCAACGCTAGAAACTGTTACACAGCTGAAGTTTATCCCTCTCTGGCGGGAAAAAAATACAAAAAAAAAAATCACCGTAAAGTCAAGTGGGCCATCACACACTGCGGAAGTTAGCATGACACCCAGGGGCTCACCGGCTAACAGAACCAGCGTTAGCTTGTTATTATGTCGGTAATGTTTCTGAAATATGCCACTGACTTGTGTGGGTCACTTAACTGTCTAAAAGATGGATGGATGGATAGACAGATAGATGGATAGATTGGATAGATGAATCGACAGATAGGTAGATGGATGGATGGATAGATAGAAAGATAGATGGATGGATGGATGGATAGAGAGATGGATGGATGGATAGAGAGATAGATAGACAGTCTGATAAATAGATGGATAGATTGACGATAGATAGATGGATGGATGGATAGATAGATAGAGAGATAGATAGAAAGATGGATGGATGGATAGAGAGATAGATAGATAGATAGATAGATGGATGGATGGATGGATGGATAGAGAGAGATAGATAGATAGATAGAAAGATGGATGGATGGATGGATAGATCAAAAGATCTAATCAAACTGAAGCAAATAATGTTGGTTATCTCAGCAGCAGCACGTGTCAGGATCCATCATATGTACATTAGATGGTAGGTGAACAGTAGGGTCTTGTAGTCAACGTGTTGGATGTGGGAGAAGTGGGCAGGTGTAAAGTCCCGAGGGCGCCTTGTGGATCTGACGTCCACAGGGCGCCTTCGGAGGTCTCGTAGAGTCCATGCCTCTTCAGGTCGGAGCAGTTTTGGCGGCTCATGGAGGAGCAGCAGCTTATTAGCCCGGTGGTCTTAATGTTTTGGCTCATCAGTGTATGTTGGCCACCTGGTAATTATATACTGCTGGGTAAATATCTATAATAAATCTTTTTTTTTTTTTTTTTTTTAATTTTGTTGGTTATAATTTATAGTAATTTATTGAAATTCTCAAAGTAAGTAAGCAAAACTGTACTTAATTACAGCTCGTGTGTAAATGTATTGGGTTACTTTCCACAACTGAGGAGCTATAAATTAATAATTGACATCATTCATGTTCCGTAAAGTGGTTTATGCCTTTATTTTGAAAAAGAAAAAAGAAAAACCCTGCCCCTCGGCGTTTCTCGGGGTACATCCGGCTGGCATGCCCCCCCCCCCCCTCGCTGCCTCCTGCTGGGGGGCAACTGATTTACCGTAAATTATGGGTAAGGTAGGCAGAGCGTCACGGCTCTGCTCGACGCTGATTGGCGGAGAGTTTGGAGCCTATATAGAGCGGCGGCGCCGCCGGAGCCCCGACAGAGTAGACCGGACACGGTGGAGACCAGCAAGGTGATAAAGGTGGACAGCTTCCGAACGACTTGTACATTTCTTGGACTATACTTGGGACGCACACACGGAACAGCTGTACCTGAACACTGGCTCATCCACGGCACCGGTTTAGTTTTCAATCTCCGTAAAGCTAACGTAGCTTTTATATCTATTTTTCTTTTTTTTCCTTTTTCTTCGTATCTTTAACGCTATCTAAAAGGACAACCATGCTCAGCCTCTGCCTCGTGTTGATTCTGTCTGCCTCCGTTTTCTCAGAGTCGGTAAGTTGTTTAACTAAACGTTTCCATCCCGAGTTTAAGTTAGAAACCTGTGCCTCTTTCTCTTGTTCTTGTTGTCTTTTTGTTTTCGTTTTTCCTCATTGGCAGCGCTGGGTAAAGTAGGCAGGCATTAGGGCGACTCGGGCGGCTTTGATGTACCTTGGGAGAAGCTACTTCCTCCGGGTCGTTGAGGCTTTTCTAAATCTCGGACGAACGAAAACCGAGTTTGGTGTCATACGAAGTTGATAACGCAGATGGTCCGTAGAGCCTCAGTGTTGTTAGCCGCCTAGCTTCATCGCTAGAGTTGAGGCTGGAGTCCAGTGAGTGTGTGTGTGTGTGTGTGTGTGTGTGTGTGTGTGTGTGTGTGTGTGTGTGTGTGTGTGTGTTGTGCCGGGGGAAGAGGGTCACACACGGGCCCCTGTAGCCCGCTGCTATTATCCAGTGTGGGGCCCAGATGGGGGAAGCTGGCAAGTCACTTCTCCTGCCTCTCGGCTTGATCAATTTCCCCCCGAGAGAAAGTTGCCCCACTCGTTTGATTGAACCCCGCTCGACGCGTAAAGGCAGATGAACGTTAGACCAAAAATCAGCCGCCTGGTTTCTTGATTAGTGTGTAAAATGTCAGAAAATAGTGATAAATGTCCATCACAGTCTCTCTGAGTCTAAGGTGATGTCTCAGGATGTCTTGTTTTTGTCCAAGAAAGTGCCCAAAGCCCGGAGATACTGTGATGTAAAACAGCAGCAAGTTTTCATATTTGAGAGGCTGAAAACAGCTTTTTTCTATTCATTCATTCAAATTACTTTAACAACTATTTGATGATCAATATTCAGTGTGAGACCACTCTCCCATTCAAGTCAAAGTGGTCTCAGACTTTTGGACCCTACTGTATCTGCCGATTTATTATTGTTTTCCCCTGTTGATCGACTAATCGACTTATCTACTAATCAGTGGAGCTGTAATACTATGTGCTGAATATGTTCTGTGTAATGATCGTAATATACTATAAGACACTGCTCATTGGTGCAAGCTGTTCAGTTAACAATCGGGAAACAGATGATTGTTAGTTCTCTCATCGCAAGAAGTAACTTTAAAAATGTCTCGTGTTAGGAATTTTGTCGTGAAAGCCCCACACAAGACCCTCCTTTGGCATCCGGCGATGCTTTTGGGATAAGTTAAATATTGTTTTTCTGTGTTGTGAGAAGCCAAAGGCTGACCTCACACCGGAAGAATTTTTGTGCCGAGGAGTCACTGAATTGGAGATGGCTAACGTTATTAAATGTCAGCCATTTCTCAAAGCATTTGGGGGGGGGGGTTCTGTGTGTAGTTTCCAGACTTTTAAGAGCTCTGTGCTGCAATTATTTTCAGGGTGTGCCCTATCCTGATTTTGTCGGCTTGGATTTTTCTTGTTCGTGCAGGTTTTTCCATATTATGCCACTTCTCTTCTGTTCCTCGGGCATGTTATGATGGACACAGTCCTACAGTCTTCCTGTATAGTGCCGGCACCTCTGTTCCACTGCCGCTCGAGCTCAGTGTCTTCCTGAACTATGAAACAGGTGTTGTTCAAACACCGGGGAATGTCATGCTTTGACCCAGCCCTGCTCCGGTACCCAAAGGAAAGACTGGCCATGTGATGGTAGCATATGTGTGTGGTGTTGGTGGGCTGAAATGAAATGGCAAAACTGGCAGTGTATTATAAAACACAACCAACACTGGTAGGTTCCCCTTCACAGACAACTAACCTGACGAAACCAGTGACGGTCATTCGCTGTCCCGCGACGCCTGTATCTGCTTTAAAAGTGTCGTGTGTAAGATGTGGAGAGGCGATCATCAGAGCTGCAACGATTAGTCGGTTAGTCGACCGACAGAAAATTAACCAACAGCTTTTTTTTGATAAGCAGTTGATTAAGTCAATTATCAAGCCAAATACTAAATGTTTGCTTTGTCCAGCCTCTTAAATGTGATTATTTGCTGGTTTCTTTTTCCTCTCCAAATTACAAACTGAATATTTTGGGATTTTGAACTGTTGGTTTGACAAAACAAGATATTTGAAGAGGATTTTTTTTTTTCTTCTTTTAAAAAAGTTTTGTAGACCAAACAATATATCAGTCAGTTTAAAAAAAAAAAAAAAAAACCCCACAAACGCTAGATATAGATGCATCATTTCATGACTGGAGTGCTAATAAGGGCCGTCTGGATGCCACCCACACACAAACACGTGCACCCTGCCCTCCCAGTTAGCCCAGTTGGTCAGTACAGATGGTGTGAAAGGACAAATAGCAGTAAATAACTGACTTTACCAGTCACTCCAGGTTTGAGCGCATGCCTGACATCTATCTGTTATAACTCAATGTAGTCTTGATGGTTTAAAAGAAATTCAAGATTTCAAAGACATTGGTGTCGCACGCTTCGATGTGACGCACTATGACACATGAAAATTTCCCATGACGGAGCCAGCAATGCTTGGGACACTAATCCCGGATTGAAGGGGTGAACTTCAGCGGTCCACAGGCTACCTGTCTCCACTCGCATGTTGCAGTCAGAACCAATGACTTGCACCAAAACACACACCGTAGGTCAGATCCACCTCCCCTTTACAATCTGTTACATTCCTCAAAGCCATGGAGCTTCTGCTTGCTCACTCTGCCTCATCTTGTTCTCCCACTTGCTCCTTTATCCCCTCTCTCCTTCTTTTTTTTGATTTCCCCTCTGGAATGTGACCTTTGGTGACCTTGACCGGCCCTCTTGGAGATTTTGCACACTTGGAGGGATCTCAATAGGGCCCTGGGGCCTTTTCATGAGGGACACTGCTTTCCTCTAGCCTAGCCTAGCATGGACACAGTTTACAGCTTTCCCGCCGAGATATGCTCTTTTTCTAGGTTTTTTCTTTTTCCCCAAAATGATCTGCAGATTTTGGCTCTTGGTTCTTTAGTCTTCACCCAGCCCGTCCCCACTGTCCCTTGCTGTGCGTGTGTCAAGTTTTCATTCCTAGGTAGGCCTCGGCAGCTTTTCTCCCTTTTTTTGTCTTTCTCTTTTCTGAACTTTCCTTTGATGGATACTTAGCCTCTGTAGCCTCTGAGCTATGACAATCCTTTCCTCCACCTCCCCTCCTTCCCCCAGCCCTTTCTTCTCTCTACCCACTGAGGTCATTCATGGTATGTGGGTTTGGCGTTCCCAGCTAATCGATAACAATGTTCCTCTACCTGACAATAGTGAATCCACTGAATGCAAAAAAGGGCTTTTCAGGGAGCCACAGGCATGATTGGAATGTTTTTACCAATGGATTGTTAAATGGACTTTAACAGTCTTTTGCTGCATAAGGTAGAGTTTTTTAAGTCGACCATTTTGATTTCTGTCAGATATGCTGAGCTGCGGCTCGCCAAGCTCCATGTATAGTTTTCAGTTTGTCCAAGATAGGCTGGGGCAAACAAATCCTGTTCTTCAGGGCTTTTTCCACTGGCCTCAGCATTTTTGCCCATGTTTGGCCACATATGGTAACACAAGTCACTGCAAGTCCTTGATGACAAAGTATCGGGTGAAGGAGAAAGATAGGAAAGTACTGTATTATTTCTGGTTTCTTAAATAAAACCCACATGGGAGAGACAGAGCTGTTGGACTGATTGGATGTGTTTCCATCCGCCTGTTTTTATGCACATTTTCAATTCATGCTTTAAAAAAACCTGAATTGAAACACTAGAAATTTGGGAAATAATCTGCCAAAAAAGTTTTAGAACTTGGCTGAGGTAGGAAAACAAAATGCAACTGATTTCAATGCAAAAAGACTTGGTGAACAAATGATGACGGGCATGGAGCCTGTGACTTAAACGTCACTCGCCACCTCCAGTGAAGAGACGACAAACATCAGATCTGTGAGGAGCGATGAGGAGACCGGAACCTTCCTCACATTAACACAGGAAACAAACAGAAATGTCAGATTTCCATCGTGTTCTCCACATTGTTTTCGACAGTCACGTCATTTTGTCACAACGGATGTTTTAATGGCACTCGACAGGAAAATTAGTGCCGCCAGCTGTTTATCTTGTTGAATCAACTCTAAATTCCATCCACTAACTTTTGCACAATGGTAGTGGTTGGAAATCTAGTTATCATCTCATCTTTAAGGGGCAAAGGTAAAAAGTCTCCTCAAACTGTTTTTGCAATTTTCATTTCAGTTAGAAACATCGGTGCACCTTAATTCACCAGATGTTCTTGTAATAACGTTTGGTGGTTGATTGGGGTAAAAGAATCCTCTTGGCCCCGGAGTTAATCCATGTTGCGCCACCAAACTCCAGCTTGTTGCCTTTGGAGCCTTGCGGCTGAGTCAATCTCTTATATCTTGTTGGAATGTAAATGGTTTTGCATTTAGCACCCAATCATTTGCACGAGAATGAGCTAGGTTTTTGTTTTGTTTTTTTTGTTTTTTTTTGTCTCATTTGCATGATGGGGTGCATTGAAAGCCTGTGTGCTGGAAAGAACACGGCGAAGCAGGGAGGGAAAGACAAAGCATGATAAATAGTATCACTAGGATGTAATAATGGTTCCTACATTGCTGTCCGCTGGTCTATAAAATCCCTTTGGGCCGTGGAATGTTGGCTCAGAGAGAGGAGGTTTTTGTCCTTTCTGCCTCTGATGGAGAGCAGTCGAGAATCAGATTTTCACCCCTCCCTCCGCCCCGTTTCAATCGCTACATATTCTGGCAGTTGTAACGGGAATTGTACGAATACGTTCAGGGCAGAAGTCCACCATACCCCCCCCTTCTAGTTATATCACTTTCATCCAACATTTTTGGACTCTTTGTACTGGATCTGCTCTCTAGTTAAACACACAGGATATCTGCAAGTTTTAAAAACTATTACAAAGCCTTGATTTCAGTTTCCTCAAAAAAGGCCTGTAGAGATAATAAATTCTGAAATTTCATTCTCTCAAGGTGGTTTTTGTGTGTGGTTTTTAGCAAGAGCTGTCTGGAAAACCTTTAGTACTCTTGTTCCAGACCTCTGAAGTTTAAATAAATTAGGATTAACCAATTGAAAAATATCTTCCATTCCTTTCTATTTTCTGCCGTATTGATTAATTCTATTATGAAAAACTGTTACACACAGCTGGTAAGTGGTGACAAAAAATGTGATATAAATGTCAATAAATTCATGCACTTATAAATAATTCTAGGCCTTATCATCCCTGCTGGTTTTCATTGATATTCATGCCTTCCTTTGTATGACCGTGAAACTGGTATTAAATTGCACTCTGTATGGTATTAAAGGGGCCTTAAATAGTCTCAAGTTTCACAGAGCCTGGAACCCTCAGAGCAGAGTAGAGGGCTGGGCACATACAACAAAAATCAGATCTTGGTATTTTCTACTTAATGAGCTAAATGCCCAGTTGTAAGTAAAACACACATACGAGAGGTCACAAGCACTTTTATTAAAACAGACTTTAATCAAAATAAAATGCAAAGACAGGGTTTCCTTCCCTGTTTGAAAGTATACAGCTGCAAATCATGTACATGAAAAATACTCTAAAGTAGCCTATATTAAATTTAAAAAAAAATACGCCTATCCAGTGTTTCCCTTAGGTTGAGTGTTGACTTGCGGTGGTGGGTGGTGCAGCGTGTGACCCACATGCGTGCGAGAACTCGTGCGATTTAGAGGGGGAGAGTGTAACCTGGGTTATGTTCTGTAGCTGCAATTTACAGATGGGCCTTAAATGCCTCACATGCTGCTGTGAATATAAACACATTTGCAACCCTCATAACGAAGTAAGTCGACTAACGGCACGCTCTTAATTACATCGACGGACTGGGAAACCTGCAGACTAGCACACCAGTTTCTTCGCCATCACCTCCCCCATGCTTGAGGAGAAAAGCTGCTGTGGCTTGGTGGTATAGAGCCATGGCAGAGCATGGAATATGATCCTCGCTGTGTTTCTGTCGGGAAATGTATCACCGGGTCTTTAGCGAGGCCGTTTGATGTCGGCCCTGTAGCCTCTGTCTCTGCTGTCCCACGACACGCAGCCATACTGTGGCAGATGGTTATTCCAGGCCTGAAGCAAGACTGTTGGCAATGGAGGGAGTGAGCATGAAATGTAGTAATCCAAATGCTGCACCCTACGGCTGGGCTCTGCAAGTTCTGTGCATCTCAGAAGTTTATGAGCATGTCCGTGTGTGTGTGTGTGTGTGTGTGTGTGTGTGTGTGTGTGTGTGTGTGTGTGTCTCAGTATGTTGAGGCATTTCTGTCTGGTAGTGGACATTGAGAAACTATTAGTTGTTGACTTTAGCCATTTATTTGAGTACCAGAGCATTTATTATCAATTAGGCCTGTTTTTTATTTTGATGATTTTTTTCAGCTTTTCCGTGGTAAAGGCTTATTGTGTTTATGTAGAAGTCCTGTGGTGTGTTCTGGAAATTTCAGCTTAATTCTGTCAGACTTCTCTTATGCCATATACAGCGTGCACACACACAAAGCCACCAGAGATCATAGAGTGCTTTTGGGTGGTATAAGGGCTTCCCCTTATTCAGACATCCTTCCTGACAAATGTGTCTCAGTAATACAGTGCGTCTTTGATGTGGGGTGTGTGTGTGTGTGTGTGTGTGTGTGTGTGTGTGTGTGTGTGTGTGTGGCTCAGCATTAATGTGTATGTCACTGTGTCTTTGCACTGTTGTGTGTAACACAGTGTGTGAGGTCTACCTCTCTCCATTAGACCACCAGTGGCTCACTCAGCCAGCCCATGTGGGCACCAGAGTAACTTTAACCTATTGTCAACAACAGGGTCAACCTTGTCCATTTCAAATCCACATAATTCAGATGTGATTTAACTTGTGTGTGTGTGTGTGTGTGTGTGTGTGTGTGTGTGTGTGTCTGTACCATTGCTTCCTTTTTAGTCATGAAGTGATGGAGAGCTCTTGCCGATGTCTGTATTTTCTTATGCATAATCTTCTCTCCTGAAGTACCAACTATGGAAACTTGAAATAAGAGAGAGGAAAAATGACGAAGTTGCTTATCTAAGGTTTTCCCATTCAGGCAGTGCTGTTACCACTGAGAAAATTATAGGGAGGTGTATAACATAACCCAAGTGTAGGAATTTTAATGCGTCAGGACCCACGCTGCGTAAATTTAGTCCCTCGCTAAAACCCAGGCTCCTTTGAACATGCTTAGTACATATTAGCATGAAGGTGGAGCTACGAGAAGCAGCACCCCCCCCAACAGCTTTATGTCCCAGCCATGAATCCAGAAGAACCGTAACAGCAGTTCTTGGTGGCTTGGCCTTTGCTCCATTGTAGAGAAGAGTGGAATGTAGTGGCTGACTGTGTGGCCACGGTCCTGGCTTCTTAGCCGACCCACATGGAGAGACACATTCCTCACTCTGCCAAACTCTACAGCAGCACACACAGCTTCATACAAACTGAGGGAATAGTTCAACATTTTGGGGAGTTCCTTGTTCCTTTCCTGCTGAAAGTTAGACGTTCAGATTTGTTCCACTCTCATGTCATCTGTACATCAAATATGAAGCCACAGCCAGTTAGCATAGCTTAGCTCAGAAAGTGGAAACGGGGGGGGGCGCTAGCCTGGCTAGCTTCATATTTACAGTACAGACGTGAGTGTGGTATCACTATCTTCGCATCCAACTTTAAGTTTACGTCGCTGATTTCCATGAGCAACAAAATAAATGAATAATAAAGGCCTGTTTTTTATTTTTAAATTAAGCCAAAAATGAAGGTTGTTTACCGGTACTAGCTGGAAATGGAACTGATCTATATACGGGACAAAGAGTCGACTTGAGCATCTCTTGTTTGAAATGAATGGGATTTATTGTCACCGAGATTCCACTATTAATAAGGGACTTTCTCACATGTCCAAGATTACTAAAAAGTATAAATAAGTCACTTGTTTTGTGGAAGGATTCATATTCATGCTTTTTTTTTTTTGCTTTTTTTTCCCCAGACTTTTATTAAACACAAGTTGATTTGTCTTAAATGGATATTTCCTGTTTTCCTGCCCTTTTCTTATTTTTTTCCTGCCACTTAAGGCCCTAAGCCGATCCTCCGGCTGATAATATCTCCTCAGTAGCTTACATTTAGTCTATTGGGCTGTGATGTCTTTGATCCAAGGCAGTGATATGCTCGCCTGAGGGGCTTGACATCAGAGTCTGAAAATGGAAGAGTAGGGAAGACATTAGAGAGGCATGGCCTCTGTAAGAGTTTGACTCACCACAGGCACTGGGCTTAGTTGTCCCATCAGTCATGGATTTGATAATAACGGGGAATCATCTAGGCAGGATGGCTTCATCGGCAGGAGGGATTGACCAATAAAGTCCATTACGATAAGACCGGGGACGTTCCCTCAGGTGGTGCTCGTCCAAACTCAGTTAGGCTTATCAGTTGGGACTGAATCAACACTGCCTGCTGCACAGCTGGCCCGTCTGTTGAGCCTCTGTTTTATCTCAGGTGGTCAGGAAATGAACAGTCAAATAGGGAGCGAGTGGTATCGGTCATTATCAGAGTTAAATGCTACAACATTACTCACTTTACTGAGTAATATTTGTTTTTGTGAAAAATAAGAAAAAGCCCTGATTGACTCAACCGTTAGCTGCTGGATGCATATTTCAATGTGGAGTAAAGGTAGTAATCCAACGACACTAAAGATTGCAGGCCTGTGTCATCAATGCTTATTTCAAAACATTAGCCAACGAAACTGTTTTTTTGTGATGAAACAATCTGAAATCAAGGTTCACTTACTACTTAGTTCCAGAACTTTTTAATCAGATCTTTCAACCATAGCGCTGGAAAAAGCTAGTAACAGAACAAAAGCCCCGTCTATTGTGTCGATACTGATATTGATTTTTGGGTGGGTTTT